>NW_022436970.1:1099925-1322778 GCF_009761245.1 Sapajus apella | reverse complement strand
TCTTTCTTTCTTTCTTTCTTTCTTTCTTTCTTTCTTTCTTTCTTTCTCTTTCTTTCTTTCTTTCTTCTTTCTTTCTTTCTTTCTTCCTTTTCTTTCTTTCTTCTCTCTCTCTCTCCTTGCATAAAGAAAAGGTTATATGAACACATAGTGGAGGTGGCCATCTGTAAACCAAGAAGAGGGTCCTTACCAGAGAGTGACGTTGCCAGCACCCTGATCTTGGACTTCCAAGGTCCAAAACAGTGAGAAGTGAACATCTGTTGTTTAAGCCATGAACCTGGTCTGTGGTATTTTGTTATGGCAGACTGAATGCACAAATACAAGGAAAGAATGAGGCGATAGAATGACCCACGAACATCCCTGTCTCTGAAACTGACAACTTGGAGCCAAGGTCGTGTGGCTATGGGTCTGTGCCTGACACTGCTTTTCATAGAGGTGACACTTTACATTTCAAGACAGTAAGTTGTTGTAAATGGCTAAGAGTGTCGGACAGTACATTTTGGACAGAGATCCCTAGTTTGTTAATGAAATTCATCCTTCTCTTTAATAATATACACTTACTGTTTCATATGAGCCCCCATTCAGAGACTACATTTTCCAAATGCCCCTTGCATCCAATTGTGGCTATTTGACTAGTTTTGTCTACATGATGTGAGCAAATGTAGTTAGCATCAATCCTGAGCCAAAGCATTGAGGTTACCTCACTCTCTCCTTCCCCTTCTGCAGGCTGGAATAGCAGACCCACAGATGGAAGGAGCTCGAGGCCTCAAATCCACATGTGGAGAAAAGCTCTCACTGAACTCCAATATTAAACTGTTAAATAGGTGAGAAGTAAATGCCTTTACTGGGTTCAGTTCAGCTTTTTTGGAACTACCCTGATTTCAAATATTCTATTATTCTATCCTGGGGTCAGGAATATCATTTACTCAAGCCTTTGATTAATCCAGAAATTAAAATATAAATCACAAAGAAAGCATTCATTCCCTAGATTACGGAATCTTGAGTAGACAGGATATCACCTAGAAATAGGTTGAACAAAATAAATGATGATGATGGCAATGATGATGGTGATATTAATGATGATAGCAGCTAAGATTTCTTGAGCTTTAAACATATGCCACTGTTCTAAGCAATTTGCTTTTATTCATTAATTTAATTTCTACCTCAACTCAATTAGATAGGTCCTAATATCAGCCCCACATGGTAGATGAGGAAACTAAATCCGAAGATCATAGTTAGTAGGTTGTAGATATAGTCCCTAAAACCTCTACTGGTTTTTGGAAAGACAAAACCCACTTTTCACCACTAATGAATCTGGCTTGTGGTCTTCAAACACTTTTGTTCACAGAGCCCCTAAAAGAAGTTTGGAAGATAATGTCCCTAGTGTAGACGTTTTGCAAAGATGGCCAGAATAACTCCTCTCATCCCTGTGTTCCCACTCCTCTGCCATGTGACTTCAGTACCTCCTTTCATGAGCTACAGTTTATTTTTTCATCTGTTGACTCTCATCTGGCTTTTTTAAAACTTGATTTAACAATTAGAATGAAGAGAAGTAAAAATGTGGAAGACTGAGCCTAGACTTCAGGAGGTCTGTGGCTCTTTACCCAGACAGAGAATTACAATCTGAAATGCTGGACAATGACAGACCACTTGGAGTGGCCAAAAGTCATCATCAACTTTCAGACATAGAAGTGAGGTTATCTCAGACTATATCACTGCTAGGTAATTACACTCCATGTGTGATCCCTGATAAGACCAGCAGAACAACCTCCCAGCTGAACCCAGCCTAGATTCCTGATCCACAGAGTAAGGAGCAAATAAAATAATTGCTGTTTTAAGCCACAAAGATTTGGGAAGGTTTGTTATGCAGGAAATAATAACGGAGACAGTTTACTTGAACATTTTTACGGTGATATCGATAATTTTGCATTATAAATTTAAAATAGCTCAAGACATTGACACTTCTGATGTTTTAGAAATACACCTATTTTGAAATAAAAATAAACCTTCTTTTAAACATATCAAATGGAATTTAAACATGATAGCAATTTAATACCTACGACCATCCCTTTAAAACATAGTCAACAAACTCTTAGTGAACCAAAGGTAGTTCTACATCACACCTTTTCTCCTTAAATTTATATTTTCACTCAAATTCTGATAGATATTTCTCCAAATGTAACAGATTTTCATATTTAGAGCCTTTACTCATCAAATGCATGCACGTGAAAAATGTGTTGAAAATTGAAGTTTATTTTTATTTTATGTCACCAGTATGCCCTAATAGTTTAATGAACTTATACTGGATTGAGCTGTTATTAGAATTATTACTACTATACAATTAAGCAAAATATTATATATACTGTAGAAATAATAATTATTTTAATACGTAAATAGTAAAAACCAAATCCACAGGGAAAACATGCCTAAAAATATGCAGAAGTTTCTCTTTTTTCCAAATTTTCTCATATACATGAATGAATATTGCTTATTGCTTTAAAGTATTAATCGACGATTCCTACTCTTCTTTTTATATCATATGCACTGAGAAAACTTGCTCACATAAATAGGTAGGTGGGAATGGGAAGAGTTTTGTTGCAGTGGCATCCCTCAATTCTCTGAATTCCTTTGAAGTTGTGTAGGGATCTATCATCAAAAATTATGTCTAATGATCTCTCAGCTGAAAATTCGATTAAGTCTTCTTCAGTGGGGATGAAAGCACAGAATTGGAAACCACCTGACTTGTAAAAGAGTTCCTTACCCAGTCATTAGAGTCATTTATTTTTCTAGTTTCTGGGAAATATACCAAAAAGGCTTTACCAAGTCTAATCGAACAACTCTTAGTAATTACACCTGATATTCTGACACTTAGGCATCTTGCTTATTCTCAGAACAAGTTGAGAAAATGGAAATATTGTTGATTTCAATACACCTACACCAATACAATCTTGTTGATTAAAAAATGCTCTTATTTTTTAAAGTGCTTTAAGTATGTTTTCACCAAGCCTTCAGATATAGCTCAGAAAATGACAGAAAACATCGACAATGTAAGCTAATAAAGCCCACATTTATTGTGAAATCCTATCAGCCAAATCAAATCCACTTTCAAAAAAAAATCTGATTTTATTTATCAATTCACCTAAGTATTCCCCAAACAACCATCTTTCTTGTGAATTTTAATTCTCAAAAGAAAGACAAGGCATAGAGTCTTGCTACGAGCCTTCCATATTTATTTCTGACACTCCCGTCATTTGCCCTCATAAAACACCCCCTCTTGTGAGCCTGCATTCTCTACTTGTCCCCTCTTTGTTTCATGCCCTGCAAGTTTTTACACTCCAGGGTTATGCACCACAGTGAGATTTGGCATGGGCAAGTGGTTCATTCCATTTTCCTTTGTGACTTGAGGAAAATGGACTTGGAAAGTGAGAGCCAGCTTAGGGCACCCAGGAAAGTTAAGGATTTGGAAATCACCCCCCTGCATGCATGCCCCTGCAGAGTTTTTATGCACCTTAGTAAATTTGTGGAGTAAGTCTATCAAATCTTGGGACAAATGTGTCTGCTGGCTAATATCAGCCTGAGGCAGTGCTCTAAAGACAAATGTGAGAAGGTAGACAAGTTTCCTTTTTTTGATTTTCCTGGAGTATTATGAAAGCACAAAAGAGAGGCCTCAGAAATCAGGGAAGAATGCCTGAAAGAGGCAATCGCAAAGCTGAATCTGGAAATCTAAGTTTTTAGATGCTCATGGATGATTTTTATGCTCACTGAAATGTGAGAATTACTGCTATCGATACAAGGTCTTGAAATCGAGACAGAAAGCAGGTAGGCTGTCACTACAGAAGGATCCATATTTCATGTGGCTCTGAACTTGGGTACCTGTAAGTTATTTCGGGACTGGCACCAAGGCAGAAGTTAGTCCAATTCCATCGTAATGTTTCTTTCCCTTTGGTTTAAGCAAAGAGGATGCCTGCCTTGTTGGTAGTATCCCACCTTCGTGCAATCACTGGGTGCCATGACTGATGGCAGCATTTATAGTCCCCACACCTGGCCACCTGCTACTTATAGTGACGAGTGGGCTGATCACCTGGGATTCTTGTCTTTCTTCCTGAACAGGTTCCAAAAACCTGGGATCTCTGAAGAACTGAAAGCAAACTCTCAGCCCCCAGAGAGGGATATGAAAATGCCAAGCTATTTACCAGCCTTCCTTCCCCACCCATCCCACCCCCTGCCCACCCAGGTTGCCATTGCAATTCGTACTAGCTAGAAGACTTAGAAATGGGGGCTTGCCTATCTATCCTGCAAGACAGTTTCAAAGCCCCAGACCTAGATATCACATGCTTACCCAATTAAAAGCTGTCCTCCAGAGCACCTTGCCAGAGTCCCCTAAGATAACGAGCCCCTGTCTCGTTGCAGCTCACACCCTCTCCTACACGAGGAGATAAGGAGATGTGTTGCTTGAGCCATATTTTTGGAAATTGCTAGTTAGTTGCAAAATGTTTCCTGAGGTAGAAAAAAAAAGCACCAAGGACTGTAATTATTGGATTGTTTCACTTTTGAGGCCAAGAAGCAGATGCTCGACTTTCAAGGCTTGGGCAAGTATTATCACAAGTTAACTCCTCTGCTTGCCACTCCAGCGTCCCAGCTCACTGGCTTCCTTGAAGAGGCCCACTTAGATCAGTTGAACCATTGCCTAGGATTTGGTTTGCAAGGCTCTTAAAAAAGCCGGGCCATACTGTAATCTGGTGCTAATCAGATTTCAGTGTGATGTCGCCAGGAAAAATCGATATGTATAATGCTAGACTAGAAAGGTTTAGAACCCAATTCCAAAGATGAAAATCATTCTACAAATTAGATGCTTTTTAAAATAAACTTACTTTGAATAAAATAGAGAAATCATTCCAAGTCTCTGCACTCCTGCTTCCCCATGTTTTGTCCAAGAACTGGGAAATGAATTCCTGAGATGAGAGCTAGCCTTGCAGTGAGATGCAGGTAGTATAGTAACTTGTTAAAATGTCCAACAAAGCTGGGAGAATGTAATTGAATATAATTTATTGAATGTATTTCCTCCTTTCCTTCTTTTGAAGTATATGTATATGAGTGCCAGAATATGCAAGGCTCTGGGACAGAAATTGTGAAAGGACCCATTTGGTTGCTGCCCTCTTGCAGTTTTTTATCTATGGGGTGACCTAATATTAAACACTCCATAAAGGGTGATTTATGCTGCCATGAGAAATGAAGGGAGCAGGTGGCTGTGGCATCACCTCCCTCAGCCTGGGCATAGGTGGCTCTCAGGGAAAGCTTCCTAGAAGAAGTCATGCTTAATCTGAAACCTGTGACTTTAGCAAGCGTTCGCCAGGCAGATAGGCCAAAAGTCAAGTGCAGGGAAAGAAGGTTGGGCATTTAATAGTAGAGGGTGGTCCAGACTGAGGAGACTACACTGCAGAATGTACAGGCTCCCGGGTGGCAGAATACATGTTTGAGGAACTAAAATTAAAAAGAGAATAATTGTTATTCATTTACTTTATTATTTATTTATTTATTTATTTTTTGGAGAAGGAGTCTTGCTCTGTTGCCTAGACTGGGGTGCAGTGGCACGATCTCGGCTCACTGCAACCTCTGCCTCCTGGATTTAAATGATTCTCATCCCTCAGCCTCCTGAGTAGCTGGGATTACAGGTGGATTTTGGGCAGGTGTCACCATGCCTAGCCAATTTTTATATTTTTAGTAGAGATGGGGTTTCACCAGGCTGGCCAGGCTGGTCTCAAACTCCTAACCTTAAATGATCTGCCTGCCTCAGCCTCCCAAAGTGCTGGGATTACAGGCGTGAGCCACCGCACCCAGCCTATTTATTTATTTAAAGGTATATTTTAAAGTTTACTCTGTGCCTGGCCTGGTGCTAAGCCAGAAAACAAAGTCATGAACAAGACAGAATTGTTCTAAGTATTATTAACCAATTATTCTTTGAACTAATATTTATCAAGTATTTGCGATATGCCAAGCATTCAAAGCTCTTCACCAGTAGTATCTCATTTCATGTTTATAGGAACCACACAAAACAGTGGCTCTTTTTAGTGTCATTTTACAAATGAGTAAACTAAGGCACTGGACGGATGGGTTCAGTGACATCACCCTGTTGGTAGGTGGAAGATCCTGAACATGGGCTGTCAGAACCAAGAGCTCCCTTTTGGTGTATAATCATGGCAAGATTACGAGAAATAAGGTGACCGACTGTCTTTGTTTGCCTGGATCTAGAGATTCTCTGGGACATGAGACTTCAGGTGTTAAAACTGAGAGAAGGCCATGTAAGCATTATAGCTGAGGAGGGAGCAGGGCCATGTTTTGTAGGGCTAATAAAATGTGCTAACGATTTGGGAATTTATACTAGCCGCAATGAAGATCCTCATGTAAGAGCACCACAAATTACACTGAGAGTTCTAAACCTCATAGCTGCATAAACTGAGTAGAAATCTTAACCCCATCCCCAAAGTGACTCCCGTAATTCCTGAGAATTACCAAATTGTGGGTACCCATAAACTCAGTAACTGCAGCAATGGTATCTACTCTGTATTTCTCATAATCTCTCTCCGGTGTTGAAAGCTGGCTTCCCAAATATCACTAACATAACCTGCTGATAAGACAAAGCTGAGTTGATTGCTTACCATGGAAAGGGAGAACCCCACCTCGTGAAGCTTTGGTAGCATCTCTGAAGGTGAGGAGGGAAAGGCGGAATTTTCTTGAGAATTAGAGGTTTGGTTTCAGGTGGGTCTTTCAAATTTCCCTTAATTAGCAATGGAGAATGGTCAAGATACAGCAGGCTATGGTTTAGGGCGAATAGCAAGCTGAGAATTTTAAGGCATAGGATTCAAAAAATCTTAGGATGTAAATGGTCTGTTGATACTTTTCATTGAGGAGTAGAAGGGTCTTTCAAGACCCCTTTAGGAAATTCTTAATGAACAATCAAACTATTTGCCCAGGCAGGAGACTCGTGGAAAAATAAAGTCACACTAATGAAGACAGAGAGAGAGAAAATCACGTTATTGTAAACAGTAAGGATGGTTTCTGTTTTGTGTCTAGGCTGTCCCTGGTATAGATAGTTTTGGTTCTCATGAGCACTGATTTGTCTATCACTCTGCCCACCACACACTTGGAAATCTTCACTACAGTCAGTTTCTTCCTGAGAACTTCAATATCCATTCTGTCTGCTGGATTAAGTCCGTCCAAAAAGCTTCAAATGCTCTTTTTCCCAGAATGGATGATAGAGGCAGCCTTTCTCCCTAAATTGTACCACACTCTGTCACCAGACCCAATAAAGCAGCTTCTGCTTCTCAAACTCTGTCTTCCTGGGGGGGCTCAAAACCAGCCCAAGGAACTAATGGTACAGACATTACCATGGCCAAACTACTTTTCTCTCCTTCTCGGTTCTTCTCCTCTCCAAAACTTTTCTCACCTCTCCCAAGAAAAACAAAACCAAATCTCCTATGTAGATTACTGGAGATCTACTGACACACTGATGGGGTGTGTTTGTGTCACGTGGTGCTTTCAAGATAAGAGCATGGGTGGGATGAATAGGGGGAGATTGGGTGCAGTCAACACTAGCAAGTACCCACCCAATGTATCCTGTGATACCTGTGCTATTCACTGCTCTTGAAAAACCTCCCACTTCTCTCTAATTCTACCAACACTCAACCCTTTTCATTTTGCCTCTTTCATAAGATGATCAATATCAACTTCAGTATCTGTTGATCTTGTCCAAATGCCCTTGGCATTTCCTGATAATTTGCTTTTCAATCATGTTCTGCCTTAAACTGTTCTTAAAATGTTACCCCTAACATTTTATTATAAAATTTTTCAAACATACAGAAAGGTGAAAAGAATTATACAGCTTACACCCATTGCTTAGGACAGATAGGAACAACTTTTTCTGTAAAGGGTTGAATAGTAAATGTTTTGGCCTTTGCTGGACATATGGTCTCTGTTGCAGCTATGCAGCAGTGTAGTGCAAATGCACCATCAACCATAGGTAAATGAGTAAGCTGTGTTCTAATAAAGCTTTATTTATAAAACAAGCATGTTCTGACCTGCAACCTAGACTGTACCATTAATGTTAGTAATTTTACCATATTTGTTTTATCATATATTCATCCATTCGTCTACATATCTCTCATCTATTTCAGTTTTGATGCATTTCAAATTAAGCTCCCCTAAACACATATATCAGTTTTTGTTTATTGTTTCACATGTATAATTATTATTTTCTCCAAAAGACTAATTTTTTGTTTATTTGTGAGACAGGGTCTTGTTGTCCAGGCTGGGGTGCAGTATCATGATACTGTGGTCTTGAACTCCTAGACTCGAGCGATCATCCTACCTTAGCCTCCTGAGTAGCTAGTACTACAGGTGTGCACATCATGCCCAGATAATTTTTATTTTTTGTAGAGATGGGGTCTCATTATTTTGCCCAGGTTGTTCTCAAACTCCTGGGCTAACGTGATTTCCTACCTGCAACTCCCAAAATGCGGGGATTTGTAATTTTTATAGTAACAAAAAAGCAATAAGATCATCTCAAAGTCTAATGCTCTCAGAAGCCTCCCCTTATTTTTTGCAGTCAGAAGTAATTGTTACTTTTCACATGTATTCATTAATTCAACAAATATTTATCTGCTATTTTTCCAAGTGCAGCCCTAAATAGGAATAAAAAATAAAGGTAAGTATTTATTGTCTAATGAAACAGATATGTAAATCAACAAATACAAGGCAATTGATAATAGAAGTGGGAACAAAGAATTTTTGGCTTAAAGAGAAAAAACATAAGCTGTACCCTGGGGGAAACGGAAGAGGCTTTTCCAGAAGTTCAAGGAGAGGTTAAAGAGTGAGCTGGGGGCCGGGCGCGGTGGCTTACGCCTGTAATCCCAGCACTTTGGGAGGCCGAGGCGGGTGGATCACGAGGTCAAGAGATCGAGACCATCCTGGTCAACATGGTGAAACCCCGTCTCTACTAAAAATACAAAAAAATTAGCTGGGCATGGTGGCGCGTGCCTGTAATCCCAGCTACTCAGGAGGCTGAGGCAGGAGAATTGCCTGAACCCAGGAGGCGGAGGTTGCGATGAGCCGAGAACGCGCCATTGCACTCCAGCCTGGGTAACAAGAGCGAAACTCCGCCCCTAAAAAAAAAAAAAAAAAAAAAAAAAGAGTGAGCTGGGGCCAGGCAAGGTGGCTCACACCTATAATCCCAGCACTTTGGGAGGCCAAGGCGAGCAGATCAGCTGAGGTCAAGAGTTCAAGACCAGCCTGGCCAAAATGGTGAAACCCTATCTCTACTAAAAATACAAAATAATTAGCTGGGCATGGTGTGCATGCCTGTAATCCCAGTTACCTGAGAGGCTAGGCAGGAGAATCGCTGGAACCCGGGAGGCAGAAGCTTCAGTGAACCAAGATTATGCTGCTGCCCTCCAGCCTGGGTGACAGAGGCAGATTCCGTCTCAAAAAAAAAAAAAAAAAAAAAAAAAAGAGTGACCTTGGTTTCCCCATAATACCATGTTTCTGTTGCACTAGCACAAAGATAAATCCATAATTTGGGATTTGTTCTGCATTAAGAAACTTCTCCGAGGTCACCGTTGGAGACAACACTTATATCTCATCCTCCTTTACCTACACTGAAGGATTTACTCTAGAGAATTCAGTCCTATTGTTGTACTTCTTAGTTATGCCAGTGGCTCATCAATTTGAGCACATATGGGAATCACCTGGAGGCTTTGTTAAACAACAGATTAATAAGCCCAATCCTAGGTAGCCTGATTCAGTAGGTATGGAATATGGACCAAAAGTCTGGATTTTAACAAGTATTCAGATGATGCTGATGTTGCCGATACAGGCACCCCACACTTTGAGAACCGTTGCTCTAAGCAATGCCATCCATCCTAGCTACCTATTCTTCTTCTTCTTTATACAAAAAAATTTGAAGCGTATTTTGAGTGTTTTTCAAGATGCTTTCTTGAAAATTTGTACCAGTTTACATTGCTATTATGAGCATACCCATATTTTGATACTAACACTACAACTGAATATTAATAAAAGTGGAAAGAAAGAATTTTTATGATGTTGTTTTTGTTGTTTTGAGACAGAGTCTCGCCCTGTCAGCTAGGCTGGAGTGCAATGGCATGATCTTGGCTCACTGCAACCTCTGCCTCCTGGGTTCAAGTGATTCTCCTGCCTCAGCCTCCTGAGTAGCTGGGATTACAGGCATGCACCACCATGCCTGGCTAATTTTTCATATCTTTAGTAGAGGTAGGGCTTCACCATATTGATCAGGCTAGTCTCGAACTCCTGACCTCAGGTGATCCACCCATCTCTGCTTCCCAAAGTGTGGGGATTACAGGTGTGAGCCACCGCACCCAGCAGAATTTATTTTTTAATAAACATTAAAAAATTGTTTCTTATTTTGTAGGTTGCAAGTGATACGTTGATCTTTTCCTTGATAGTTCTTTAAATTTTTTGTGAAATTGAATATTTTTAAATGTCTCTAGGTCATTTCTTGTTATTATTTTGTTTTGTGAGTTCCCTAGCTACATATTTAGTTCACATTTCCACGGTAGGTGGGTGGAGGGATTAGGGTATTCTAAATGATTAGTAAGAGCTCTTTTTATATTAAAGATTTTTGACTGTATTTATTGCAAATATTTTCCTACTTTGTTTTTTTCCTTTTGATTATGTGTACAATTTTCAATGTAAAGTTTAAGCTTAACTTATTTTGAAAAAACTTGTAGACATGGGAAATTAAATACACACACACACACACACACACACACAAACGTGTAACAGTGGTAACAGCTATTGTTCCATAGCAAAACCAAGAAACTGGCATTGATACAATGTCCACAGAGGTTGGATTTTACCACTATGACATGCACTCCTGTGTGTGTATGTATAATTCCAAGCAATGTGATCACAGAGAATGTGTAAGCATCACCAAAATCCATATCCAGAACTGCGTCATCACCAAAGAGTCCCTCTTTCTACCCCCTTTAGCAATACCCACTACCCCCTGGCAACTACTAATTTGTTCTCTACCTTCACAATTTTGTCATCTCAAGAAGGTTATTTAATGGAATCATACAGTATGCAACCTTTTGAGAATAGCTCATTTTTTTTCTTCTTAGCATAATTCCTTCAAGGTCCATCCAAGTTTCTGCGTGTGTCAATAGTTTGCTCCTTTTCCTTGCTGAGTCGTATGCTATGGTGTATATGGGATACAGTTTGTTTAACCATTTACCTATTGAGGGACATATGAGTTATTTCTAAGTTTTTACTATTTTCAGTAAAGCTGCTATGAATGTTCATGTGCAGGTTTTTGCATGAACATAAATTTTTGTTTCTCCATCCTAGCTTTTAATATTGATACAAGGTCAAGTTTTATCTCTAATTCCTACTTCTCTCTCTGTTGGTTTCAAACTTGGGCTGGGAAGAAAATAGTATAATTTATTGAATCTCAAAACATTTACAATCATGAATACAAATTGCCTAAAACATCCTGACCTTTAATTATAAATTCTGACTTCTCCCAGCTGCTGTAAAAAAGAAAAAAAAAAGATAAAAATCACCTTCATGTTTTCAAAGACCACATCTGAACTCCTTCAAATAGTGTAACTCATGTTGACCTTTTCCTGCTGAACTACCGACCACTTGGAAGGGGAGATTTTACTACCTTAGCAAGCACTGCTCCTTCTTCCAGGAAGGTTACCTGAATCAAACAGCCAGCTTGAATCACCAGGATTCAGATGCATTTGCGGAGGAAATGCAGTTGCACTATCTCTGCAAAAATCTCCCTCAGCCACTTTCCTTCCTTCTGGCTTTAGTTAACATCGTGATCCTGGGAGTGAACAGCCCAGAGGCAGCACAAAGCAAGAGTGGCACACGGGTTCTGTGTTCAGCCCTCTAAAGTGGCACACTCTCATCCTCTGGCTGGCTGCAGATGCTTCATATCCAGCTTCACCTCTTTGTCTCACCAGTGATTCTGCATTATTAACCATTTCCTGTATCTCCAGCCTTTCTCTCTCAACTTGATCTTTGCTCTAGGCCCTTGTTATCCAAAGTGAGCTGCAGGGAGCAGCGGCATCAGTGTGATTTGAGAGCTTGTTGAAAATGTGTAATCTGGCTGGGCAGAGTGGCTCACACTTGTCATCCCAGCACTTTGGGAGGCTCAGGTGGGTGAATAATTTGAGGTCAGGAGTTTGAGACCAGCCTGGCCAACATGGTAAAACCCTGTCTCTACTAAAAATACAAAAATTAACTGGGTCTGGTGGTGGGTCCCTGTAGTCCCAGCTAGTCGAGAGGCTGAGGCAGAACATCACTTGAACCCAGGAGGTAGAGGTTGCGGTGAGCTGAGAGATTGCACCACTACACTGGGTGACAAGTGATACTCTGCCTCAAAAAAAAAAAAAAAAAAAAAAAAAAAGAAAAGAAAAGAAAAGAAAGAAAGAAAAAAAGGAAATGTCTGATCTGCCAGGTGTGATGGTTGACTCATACCTGCAATCCCAGTGGCTTGGGAGGCTGAGGTGGGAGTGTTGCTTGCGGCCGGTGAGCTGTGATTGCATCATTGCACTCCAGTCTGGGCGACGGAACTAGGCTCCAACTCTTAGAAAAACAAAAAAGAAAAATATATCTAATCTCAAGCCCTATCTCTGAACTTCTAAATCAGAATCTACATTTTAGCAAGAACTGTCAGGTGATTTATATGCACATTAAAGTCTAAGAAACTGCTCAGTTTCCAGCATGTTCAGTTCTCCACCATTTTAGTATATGTGCTACCAAAGTTTTCCCCACTAAACAAACAAACAAACATACAAAAACCCACCCTCTCAACCCTTTTTATTTACTGGCATCTCAAGGCTCTTCCCTTTGTGGTTCTTGAAAAGTGATTGTTGACTTCTACTCAGAGGAACGCAGGAAGTTCATAATTTGATGTAGCCTCTCAGCTCAAAACATGTTATAATAATAAATAAAATATTAAATGTAAAACTAAAACTATTACGAGCACTCAGAACAGAATAAAATTCTCCATGGAGCAGAAAGAATAGAAACATTAAGTGGTGAGAGCAGGGCTGAAGCCACGGTTCTGTTCTGTTCTGGGTTCTAGAAGCAGGTAGCACAGCAGGGAGTTTTACTTCTGAGAGGGATAGTGGGGATGCAATGGGCTCCATGGGGGGCAGAGTCAGTCTTGCTGCTTGAAGCAAGATAGAAGACATTTCATGAAATGTCATTACAGTGTCTAAGTCTGACTCTGAACCTGGGGTCTAGGTGATAGCCACATACAAAGATAAAGAGGCAACATAAGAGAGAATCATAAACACACCTCACTCAGAATGGTTCTGCAGGCCAAACTATAAAACAATAAACAACCAAAATAAAGTTGATCCAAAATTCACTTCAGATGAAATTAAAATAAAAAAATACAGGCCAGACATAGTGGCTTATGCTTGTAATCCAAGCACTTTGGAAGCCAAGACCGGCAGATCGTTTGAGCTGAGGAGTTCAAGACTAGTCTGGGCAACATGGAGAAATCCCATCTCTTCAAAAATTACAAAAAATTATCTGGGCATGGGGGATGCACCTGTAGTCCCAGCTACATGGGAGGTGAATAACCTAAGCGGGAAGTCAAGGCTGCAGTGAACCATGATCTTGCCACTGCACTCCAGCCTGGGCAACTGGAGAAAGACTCTCTCTCTCTCTCTCTCTCTTTCTCTCTCACACACAAGATACAAAAACGTAACATTTATTAAAACAAAAAATAGAAATTATAAAATTGAAACAAGTGAAAACGAAACAAAAATAGGTGGACATAAAAAGATCATGAGATATTGGAAATGAAAAACATACAAAATGAAATTTTTAAAAAACATCTCAACCAAAGAAATTAAACTCCAGACCTCTTAAACGTAGTTTAAGAGGCAATTACTCACTTAGAAAAAAGGAGGACACAACAACCCTAATCATTGTATGAGGCTAATATGACCTTATCACCAAAATGGAAAAGAATGTCATGAGACAGTCATTAAAAAATCAGAAGAAACTATTGTAGGCAGACAGGGAGGGTTTCTAGGGACTATAGGAATTTAATGAACTCAACCAATCAGCTTGTTTTACAGCCTCCTGCTGTGCAGCCTGGTTTTCCCTAAACCTTGTGTGAATGCAGCCACTTAGTCTGCTGGAACCAGCAACTTACAGATAAACCTCAGTGAACTTTCCTAATTACCATGCTGAATTCTTCACCCTGAGAGGAGCTATATCCTCATTACCATAACATGCTACCTTTGGGCTGCCATGAGGACTCACTGTGTCTGCACCACTGGGATCCCTCCTCTACATGTGAAGACACACCTCTCCCCTCTCCATCATTCCATAAAACCCTCCTGTCACTCTCCCTGGAGGGGACACTTACTTTAGAGAATATTGTAATAAAATGCCTTTTGATCAAAACTGGCATTCTCATGGAGAGTTGTTTCTTACTTGCCAGACAAATGAGCCCTGGTTTTTTTTTTTTTTGGAGGGGGTTGGGTGAAAACAATATCTTAAATAGAGTGATACAAAGGAAGTATTTTTTAAAATACATCATAACCAAGTAGAATTTATCTCTAAAATGCAAGGATGTTTGGACATTTTAAAAAATGTATTAACGTAATGCACATACTTTGGAGATTAAAGGGACAATCGTAATCTCAGATGCAGAAAAAAGTTAAGATGTATTTAGCATGTATTGCTTGATTTAAGAAAAATTCTCAGTACTTCAAGAATAAGTTGTATCTATCAAAACAATAGCTGGATATGTGGTCCTTAATGGCGAAACTTCAGAGGCACCCCCATAAATGTCAGAGACGGGGCAGACATAAGCATTGTCACTTCTTCAGCTTAATAATGTGACAAAGGTCTTAGCCAAAGCAATGAAAGAAACAAAACAAGCAAACTAAATAAGCATAGCTTTGGTAGTGAAGATTTGAATAGAACAAAGATTTTTTTGTTTGTTCCAGATGATACAATTTTCTATAAAAAAATCTCTTAGATTTTATATGTAGAAAATTCAAATGTTAAGAGAGTTCTGCAAGTTTGTGTGTTACAAGATCAACCTACAGAAATTATTTGGGTTAAGAATATATATACTTTCTTGATACAGAATCTCCCTCTGTCACCAGTGTGGAGTGCAGTGGCACGAACACAGCTCACTTCTACCTCGAACTCCAAGACTCAAGCAAGCCTCTTGCCTCAGTTTCCTGAATAGCTGGGACTACAGGCATGTGCCACCATGACTGGTTAATGTAAAAATTTTTTTTGTAGAGACAGGATCTACCTATGTTGCCCAGGCTGGTCTTGAACTCCTGGACTCAAGTGTTCCTCCTGCCTTGGCCTCCCAAAGTACTGGGATTACAGATGTCAGCCACCATTCCTGGCCATGATTCAGATTTTCAATTTAAAAAAATTTAAAAATATATTTAAATAATTGTCTTAGTCCATTTGGTCTACTACAATAAAATTGCATAAACTGGCTAGCTCACAAACAACAGAAATGTATTTGTCACAGTTTTAGAGGCTGGGAAGTCCAAGATCAAGGCACCTGCACATTCAGTATCTGGTCAGGGCCTGTTTCTGGTCCACAGATGGTGCTTTCTCACAGTAAGAAGGATTAAACTGCTCCCGTGGGCCCATTTACAAGGTCAGTAATCCTATTCACAGGCGCTCCACCCTCACTATCCAATCACTTCCGCAAAGTCCCTGCCTCCTAATACCGTCAACTTTCAGCTTAATATTTCAGCATACAAATTTCGGGGGAATATAAACACTCAGACCACAGCACCCATCAATGAAACAAACCCACATAAAAATGTCATTAAAACCTGTTAGGTAACAGGGACTAAGTTATTAGCAAATTTAATCAAGAATTAGCAGGACCTTTATCAAGAAAATTTTAAAATAGAAGTTATTGAAGAATATAGATGAAGGTAAAAATAGAGAAATATATCATGCCTTTCAGTGAGAAAGTTCACTATTATAAAGATGGTTGTTCTACTTCGAGTACCTATGAATTTCAATGTAATATCATAAAAAAATTCCAAAGGGTTTTTAACAAATGGAACTTGAAAAACAAGTTCTAAAATTTCTATGGAAGAAGAAATAGACAAGAATCAAGCTAAGATAATTTTGAAGAAAAACTTGTAGAAGTTTGCTCTCTTAGATATTAAAATGTAATAAGAGTATTTTAGACAGTATCATAAGAATGCTCAAATAGATTTTTAAATGAAATAAAATATGAAAAATAGAATTAGATACAAGCATATATAAAAAATTACACATCACAGATTTGCATTTTCTAATCAAAGGTATAAAATAACTAACTCCACAAATAGTTCTGCAACAACTTGACAGAAAATTGTTCTGTACTTCACACCATACACAAAATAAATTCCAGATTTTTTAAAGGCCTGAAGGTATAAAGAAACACTTTATAAAGCTGTAGAAGAAAATAAAAAATATTTTAAAACATCAAAGTTTCAATAAAAATTTGGCAAAAAACTCACTATATACTGGAAAAGGATAAAAACTGATCATTCACAAAAGAAACCAAAAAAGTCAACAAATGTATGAAATAATGCCCAACTTCACTAGAAATTAGGGAAATCTACATTAAAACCCAAAAAAATTCCAAGGCACACCCATAAAATAAAAATGGGTTGATTAGGATGCAGAATAATTGAACCTGTTATACTAAATGGTAATGGAAATTGATATTACTTTGGTGGACAATTTGTCAATATTAATAGAGCTGAAGATGACTTGGAGAAATTCTTGTGCATGAGCTCATAGATGCATGCTCAAGAATGTCTATTGCAGCAATGTCTGTGATAACAAAATGGAAATAAATTAGCTGTTTACCATCAAGAAAGAAGGATAAATTAATTATAGTGATAGTAGAATACTATATACCAATTCAAATGAGAGCACTAGTGACATATATCTCAATAATTACATTTCAAAAATGCGCTACTGAATTAACAATAAATTGCCCTATGCTATACACATTAGGATACCATTCATATAAAATTTGAAAATATTCAAAAATTTGAAAATATCCAAAACAATATTATATATATCCTATGCACATAGGTAGTTTTATAATCATACACAAATGATCCATATCAAACTCTCAAGATAGTGGCTGCACGAGAGCTAGGAGAAAGGAGAATGGGGTAAAAGAAGGGAATATAGGAGGTTTCAACTGCATCTGTGGTGTTTTGGTTGTTTTTGAAGCATCTGAAATAAATATAGCAAAATGTTAAGCTTTGAAAAAGCCAGTAAGTAGGTGCTTCTTAAATTATTTTCTATACTTATGTTTGAAATATTTCATGGAAAATTTTCTGGAGGAATCTGCTATGTTGATTTCTGCCTCTAGGTTCATGGCTCACGGCTCTTTCTTTTATCTGCTACCCTCCTGCAATCTGGTATCCTCTCCTAATTCTCTTTAAGTTGCTTGTGGCTTCTGAGCTGCCGTTAGCCCATGGGTGCGTTTCTGCTGTTGTCTCACTTGACCTATCTGATATTTGATTCTGATGTCATTCCTTTTTCCTCCTGATGGTTGCCCTTCTTCCTTCCCTCTGTTTTTGGGTTTCTTCCTAAGTTTGCCTATTTCTTCTCAGTGCCCTTCACAGATGTCTCTTCTTTTTGCCACTAAAATGACCCATTTTGGACTCCTGACCTTGAGAACATAAGTAACATTTGTGGTGTTTATGGTAGTAGCCAGGAAGTATATGGTAACATTACCAGCAGCAAGGGGAAGTCATATATCCACTTAAACTGTTTCTTCTCCGTTGCACCTAGATTCTCTTTCTAGATTCTCTCTCTCCATTTACATTCAAGGAAGGGCTAAGCCCCATTGGTGCCACTTCTTTCTGGCTCTCCTCACAGCCTCCTGCCTGGCTTACTGAAATAACCTTCTGGAACTCTGTGACTCCTTTTCTTTGTTCCTTTTCAGTTCTCACAATCACACCCATTCTTCCCCAGGCTGCCAGAACAATCCTGTTGAAATGTGTATCTGATCACAGAATGTTTTCATGAAAATCCTTTCATGTGTCTTCATTGCTTTTAGGATAAAGTGCAAATTATTTAGGGAAGCACACAAAGCCCAGGTTTCTTGACTCCTGTCTCAGACCACTCCTGCAGCCACTCTCTTGCTCCAGCCAACACTGCAGCTTACTTCAGCGAAAGTTCTTAGCGAGGAGCTTGCATGAGAGTTATCCACACTTTTAAAACTATGCAAGCATTGACCCTGTTTTAGGGGATTCTTAGTATGTTTGGGAACACTGAGGATGAAGGGATAAAGCTCTCAAACCGTTCTAATTAACGACTGTTGCCTGAGTGCATTTAGCTGTTTCACGGCACCATGCTTTCCTTCAAGCTGTGCCATCTGCCTGGCATCTCTCCCCACCGCTTTTGATCTCAGCACAGCCTTGAAGCATATTTCTTCCTCCATATAACTTTCTGATCTGATTAGGTGCCCTTCTGAGTGCTCCCTTGGACATATAAACATACCTTCTGATTTACCTCTGATCTCCTTGCCACGTCATTCTTATCCATCCCTTCTCAGCTTCTTGAAGGCAGGAATCAGGCAATTCTTAGCACCCAGCACAGAACCTGGCAGATAGTGATTGTTCCAATGATTGCATCCCTTACTTCCTTTTCTGCTACCCTCTGCCTGAAGCACTCCCACATAGACAGGGCATTGGGATTTCCAGTTCTGGTCCCTTCTGTCCTGTTTGAACCCACCGTCACCCATTCCCAGGTGTGACTTCTGATTCCTCTCATCGCACTGTAAATTAGCCCAAGCCAGAAGTTCAGAGAAGGCCAGAGGATTTAGTCAGATGACATAAGTCAAAATGACTCTGCTCTTGTTATTTTCCATCTACCAGTCAGTCATTGCCAGTAAGCTGGGTTGACCCTTTGGGGTTAGGGCGCTGTGGTAGGCATATTCCAAATAGCTTTAGTCGCCGGTCCTCTTCCTGGCTTCTAAAAGATGATCTATGAATTTTCCAATGGGTAGGACTGAGAATGTTTCTATCTAGGGAAGGATAAATAGAAGAAAAGGCTTAAGAGAGGGGCTAATCTGTAGTCTATTAAGCAAATATTTTTTTCCTCAAATCTTCTTTGCATGAATCTGCAAGCCATTGATCTGTTATGTTCTCCCTTTCCACAGATATGTTACTCAGGCTGTAAAATTAAAACACACATAAATTACTTAACAGTTTTATATATTGAGTTAATTAGATAAAACTCTCTCATGAAAACATTTGGCAAATAACACAGAATTTTTTCTGCTATAATTAATTGAATGTGTGAAACACAGGTCTCCAATCAGCATTCAGTCTGGACAGAGAAAGAACACTCCAAGCCCAACTGATTTCAAAATCCAGACCCTGGGGTCATTCCAACCATACTTATAAGCAATCCTACAATTAAAAAAAAACAGTAAAGCATGAACACAAAACTTAGGTCTAGCCAATCATTATATTCTTTCCTCCTAAACATTGTGTATAAATCAAGGTTAGACATGATCCAAACTGACCAATAAGATCCAAACTCAGAAGTTGAACTGGCATCACTGGGAAAGAAAATCTCTTTTTCTTCTGACAATAGTAACTTAAAGGATAACTTAACTTAGAGCTGCTTTGGACCTCAACAGAGAGAATTATTTCAAGAATAAAGGTATTAAATGCATAAGATTATATATATATATATATACACACACACACACACACACACACGTGTGCACATACATAATTAATATATATTTCTTCTGTATATGATAATTCTTCTGTATCAGAAAAAGAGAGAGGTTGAGACAGAGAGAGAAAAAGAAAGAGAGAGAGACTTGTGTATCTTTTGAGATCCCCTTATAAATCAGAGCAACCCCTGATATTTACTTGAGCCAATAAATTTTCTCCTTGCCTAAACAATTTAGAGATGCTTTCTTCCCTTGCAGCTTAAAGAATACTGGCCATTGGAGAAAACTATTAACATCCCATTTTATAGAGGGAGATGATTTATAGATTTATCCAAAGCCACATGGCTGGGTAATAAGATAGTTCAGCAGTGATGTCACCAACCACCTCAAAATCTTCATCTGCAGCACTGACCCGTGAATCAGCCCTTTCCCTCAGGGGTGTGGCAGGCTATACTAGGGCCTTTAATCTCAGCAAGCTACCTGCTACCATAGCATCTTGTATTAATCCATCTTCATACTGCTATGAAGAAACACCTGAGACTAAGCAATTTCTAAAGAAAAAGAGGTTTAATGGACTCACAATTCCACATGGCTGGGGAGGCCTCACAATTATGGTGGAAGGCAAAGGAGGAGCAAAGTTACGTCTTACTTGGCCGCAGACAGGAGAATGTGTGCAGGGAACTGCCCTATAAAACCATCAGATCTTATGAGACTTACTCACTATCACAAGGACAGCCTGGGAAAAACCCACACCCCTGATTCAATCACCTCCCTCCAGGTTCCTCTCATGACATGTGGGGATTATGGGAGCTACAACTCAAGATGAGATTTGGGTGGAGACACAGCCAAACCATGTCACATCTCCAGGTGCAGGCAAAACCAGATGTCCTAAAGCTTCGCTTTCCTGTTCTTTCAGTTTTCACTTGCCCAGGAACAATCTCAGTATACTTCGTATCTTCAGACTCCTTAATCAACTTTATTATTTATCACCACACAATTAAGTATCTGACGGTCCCCTTTTTAAATAACCCCATATATCTAAGTATCTGACTATCTCCGAAATTCTTCTATGATCCTCCCAGAACTTCTGCCCTACTTCCTTACCTCTCTTTCTTTCACCAACTAATTTGAATAGGGCTTCTTATCTCTATCAATCCCCAGCAATTTAGGTCACTTATATCTTGCAAAGACAATAGTCAACTCTCCATCCTCATACTATCTGAATTCTTGATGGCAATTGACATGAATGGCCACTGTTTCCTTCCTGAAGCTTTTATTTATTTATTTAGGCAACTTGCACTTAGAGTTTTCTTCTTATTTCATGGGCTTGTTATTCTCAATCACTTTGCCAACTCCTCTTCTTCCCCCAAATGCTGGAATGCCTCCAGGACAATGTCTTCAGAACTTTTTCTTCACTATCGACAATTTATTTCTAGGTGGTAGAAAATGATCCTATGACTCCACATTTATGTCTCCAGCCTGGTTCTCTACCCCGAGCTTCAGATGCCTAATCAACATCTCAACTAGGATATCTACCCATCACATTGTCACTTCTGTTTGGAATGAATTCCCTTCAAATAGAGACATGATTCTCTCCTTCATGTCAGTTAAATCTCAACATAAATGCCATTTCCTCAATAAGACTTTCCCTGGGCATCCTAAGTAAGTTACTACTCCTTCATAGACCCTGGCAATTATTCTCTGCCACTTCATCTTTTTTATGTATAATAATATACTATATATATATGTATTACTATTATACTACATATATGTTTTACTGTATATATATATATGTATATGTGTGTATGTGTGTGTGTGTGTGTGTATATATATATATATACATATATTTGAGATACAGTCTCAGTCTCTTGCCCAGGCTTGTGCACAGTGGCACAATCATAGCTCACTGTAGCCTTCAACTCCTGGGCTCAAGTGATCCTCTCACCTCAGCCTCCCAAGTAGCTGGGACTATAGATGTGTGCCACCATGCCCAGATAATTTTAAAAGTGTTTATTCTTTGTAGAGACGGGGTATCACTGTGTTTCAAAGGCTGGTCTTGAACTCCTGGCCACAAGCAATCCTCCCATATTCATCTTCCAAAGTGCTGGTTGGGATTACAGGCATGAACCACCTTGCCTGGCCATTTATACAATTTTTTAAAACATTGCCTTCATTTTTATCCTATACTGAAATATATATAATTTATTAACTTGTTTATAGGCTTTGTATGTTTCCCCCTTGTATCAGTTAGCTATTGCTCTGTAAAAAATTACCCCAGTGCTCAATGGCTTACAACAGTATACATTTCTTATTATATATTACTTCTTATTCATAAGACTGTGGTTTATCAGAGCATTTCTTCTGGTTGTGGCTGGGTTCACTCATCTTTCAGCTTCAGAATATTTTCTGGCTCTCATCTGGGGTACCTTGCCTCTCCTGTATGTCTTCTCTCATCCTATACTATAGGCTAGTATAGGCTTTTTAAAATGGCAGTGACAGAATCTGAGAGGTGGCATAGAAGGGTATAAGGCCTTTTGAAGGTTAGATTCATAACTGTCATACTGTCACTATTACCTTTGTCACACTCTAATAGCTAAGACATATCCCAAAGGCAAACTGAGAGTCATTGTGGAAGAGCGCTGCCAAGGGCACAGGGGCAAATAGTGTAAAAAAGTGAAGCCACAACCAATCTAACAGACTCCTTATGAGGACTTAAGCTCTTTGAGAGCAAGTGCCTTATCTTCTTGTCTGTGCCTGGTAGAGAGAGAGAGAGAGAGAGAGAGAGAGAGAGAGAGAGAGAGAGAGAGAGAGAGTTTCTGACTGATTAGAACCTTGGGATCCTTGTTTGGAGTCACATTCTCTCTTTTCCCTCTGCATTGCCTGTGAACTTATTGCCTGTGTATTTTATACTATGCATATAATACATTCAATATATGTAGTTCTTTTTTTAAAGAGCAGATATGAACTAAGAGAAACTGATGGAGGTTTACAGGATTTCCCCGAGAAAAGGCTAACATCTAACTAAAGGGAGGATTACCTAGGGAATGGAGAGTAGGAGGGTTTGGAGAGATGAGGAGAATACAGCATTGCTAGAATGTAAGCTCCATGAAGACAAGACAAGGATGGTGTCTCCATGTCTCATGGCTATGCCCAATGCCAAGCTCAGTGCCTTGCACATTAGGTTGCCAATAAATTAATGCTAATTAAGTGACTAAATGAACAACATGTCTGTTCACGTTCAGAAAGCCAAAGTAAGTTATGGGACATAGTACACATACCTCTGAAGAATGACTATGGGAAGAAAGACCTGAAGTGGAAATATTTTCAGAAGTTCTGAACTGAGACCAGGCATATGGAGAGGGAGACTTCATGATGTCTTGAGATGTCTTAGATCAGAAAGAGGGATTTCAGAGGCAGAGAAGAAAGGATGGAGGGGAGGAAGACATTTTAAACTTAGGATGAGATTTGACAGAAGATGTGGGGCAGGGAGTTGCTTATCAAGGAAGAAGAAATGCTTGTGCTGGGGTCTCAGGAGGAGGGCGAGAGAATAAGTCAGCAAAGTTTTACTCAGATCCATGCCATTCCATCAGGAACCATCAGTATGAGCCTCTTTTGTCCTCTCCCCAAACATTTTCAAGTGTCTCAATATCCTAGACCAGTCTGAAACACTCTGAAATGAATTTGACATACCTAACTTAAGACCTGTGCATACAAACACAAGTTCCAGTCTGGGTTTGGTGTTTGGGGCCACCCACATTTGGGGTGGAGCCAGGGATATTTTGAATGTCTTAATTGTTCAAATTTTCATATGTGCTTAATCAGGTTGGTGTTGTGGCCTCGATGCCATCCTCCATGTTTTCTGAGTGAGGCCAAAGCCTCCACTGGTGATTTTAAAGATCCAAGAGGCCCTGGGTGGCACTGTGCTGGGTCCATGAAGGTGAAGTCAAGCCAGCTTGGAACTGAAGGTTATTATTCCCAGCTCCTGCCTCTTTCATATTAAGCAACTAATATCTGTGCCATCCTAAAAGGACACAGGGAAGCACGCACATCAACACACATGTGTACCAGATGACTTGGACACAAAGCTGTCTTGGCTGGTTTTAGCTTCCCTTTAAAACCCCAGTGAAAGCAAGCGTATAATGTGTTCAGAACTTTTGCCACAGTCTATATGAATTTAATAGAGAAGACCCTCACTTTTCTTTGCCACAGCACTAGACTTCCTTTCCTAGTTAGATGTTTTAAAACCTGGAAGGAAATAAAAAGAACATCATATTGACCCTCTTTAGTCTCAGTTTCTACATCTGTAAATACAGGGATGGTTATATCCATTCTGCAGATATGCTCTACCAGGAATCATATATACAATGATTTCTAGTCACACAATAAGTGTTCAACAAATAGTGGATATTTTTGCTATTGTCATCATCATCATCATCATTACCATCATCATCTACACAGAGTAATTTGATTCAGAAAAATTGGATGACTTGTTAAATATAGTGGAGTTACAAAAACTTGTAACAGACAGCAGCATGGATCACTTGGGTTGCTTCCCTTCTAAAGCCTATCCTTTGTAACAACAGTATCTCACACTTTGTATTCCTTGCTATTTCCCTGAGCATTTTCAATCTTGTTTGAGGCATCAGTCAGAAGAGCCTATATTATGTTGCAGTAACAGGCAATCTCAAAAATCTCTATGACTGAAATGGACAAATGTCTATTTCTCATTTCTGTTACATGTCCACTATAACTTGGCAGGGCTCTGTGGTCATCAGATTTACTCAGAAATCCAGGATGATGGAACCAGCACTATCTTGATTGCTAGATACTGTGCCAGAGGGAAAAGAGAGCTCTGGAAGGTCTAGAATTGACAATTCAGTGCTCTGGCTTGGATGTGGCTCCTTTAGTTCTGCTCACAACTCCTTGGTTATAACTAATCACATGATCCTACTCATCATAAAGCGACAGGGAGTGCAATCTCACCATATGCCTGGAAAGTGGAAAGCTAGACATTGTTGAGCATTGATGACAGGTATATTATGCTATCACAACTACTCTTTGAGGTGGGGAGAACAAATTTTATTATTCAGTTATTCTGAAAAAGAAAAATTAGAGCCAGAAAGGACTGTCAATTACACAGATGGAAGGGAAGTAAGGATGGTTTTGCTGATGAGAAATAAGGTCCCATATCCTTTGAAAGTGCTATAGAATTTTTGGCATCTCCTTATTTCTCACATACTTCCCATTATTTCTGCTACAAACTACTACCCTTCTCAAACCAACTTGTTACCCTCTATTTGCTTACATATTTAACCAAGCATTTGCAAACATTTTCTTTTCTTGTGGAAATACATAAAAGCAAAGAAATGTAGAGTTGTAAGAAACACTAGAAACAAGCCTCTTGATTATCTATTGCTTCATAGCCAACTTTTCCAAACCTTAGTCATTTAAAGGAACTATTTTATTTTATTCAGAGTTGTAGGCCAGGGTTTCAGGATGGATTTGGATTGGTAGTTCAACTCCAATCCACATAATATTAGTTGTGGCCGTGGCTGGAGAACCCACTTCCAAAATGTCTCCCTCACTTGTGTATCTGGTGCCTTGGGGCTCCTTAGCTTCTCTCTTTCTTCCCGTAATGTTTCTTATCCTCTAAGACCTCCCATTGAAGCTTGAGCTTTCCACAGTATGGTGGCCTCTGAGCAGTTGGACTTTTTACATGAAAGCTCAGGGTTCCAAGGATGAGTCTTTCAATGACCCAGCTTCAGAAGTCCCACAGTGTCATTTCTACTGCATTCAATTGATCAAGCAAGTCACTAAGGGAGCCCAGATTAAAAGGAAAGGGATTAGACACATTATCCTTATGGAAGACAGCCCAGAGATACAGAGTTTCTGAAAGTTTTTCCAAAGTTGTGTTGTTGTGTTGCCAAAATGTCACATACCAAAAGGTTTAGAAATGCTCAATGTTTTGCCAAAGTTTAACAGGTCTCTGTATTCCCCATCTGATTTCCTGTCATTGACCCAATCTCCCCTTTCAATCTTACAAACTAGAGACTTCCTCTGAACCTGAAGTTTTTTGTCATAAAAATATAAAACCGAAAAGGTGATCCCTGAGGTTACTTCTTCTCTAACATACATTCAGTGATTCTTATAATTTCTGTCTCTCCTTCAAATTTTGCTTGAAATTCTCCTTCCATAAAAGATCTTCTGATGGATAAAGTCTGGCTTTAATCACACACTCTCCATTAGTGAATTTCCTCAGCACACATGTGGGTAGCTCTTGCACTAAAATCAAGTTCTGTACTTGCTTTAATGTGTCACAAGCCCCAATTGCCAGCGACTTCATCTGACATTGATCTCTTCCTTCCAAGAATTCCTATTACATTTTTAGTTCAAACTACAAAATTTGGCATTCAAGAACATGGTGTCTTGCGTTGCTTTTAAATTGTTTCATGTGTACATACAAGTTATGTCTTGCCAACTGGACTTTTAAACTCTTCACAGTCACTCTCCATGCTTTATGCTTTTAAGAATTTAGCACAGTAATGGGTGAAAGAAGGGTGTAATAACTGCTCATTGATGATGCTTGTGTTTCCCTTTATGTTCTTATACATTAGTTGGCTTGTCATTTCCTTTTTGGTTAGTTTATCAAGAGCAGAAGCCTTCTTTATTTCATTGGTATCTGTCCAGAGAATTAGATACTCTGTGGTATAGCATTCATGACACACATTTTATACATTTATACAGGATAGCTTCTTCCATCTGATTTACTAATCCAAGAGTCATACCTACACCAAGAAACTTTCCCTGAAATCCTGTAAATGCTTCAGTATTTTCTTATAAAGTAAAAATGTCATTATCAAACCAAGAATTGGAATATTGATGTAATAACATCATTTAATATAGTTCATAGTCAAATGTCCATTTTTTTACAATAATTTTTTTTAAATATGGTTTTATTTTTGAGCCAATCTAAAATAACACTTTACATTTAGTTGTCATGGTTCTTTAAACTCCTTTAATCATCATGAAATCAAGACAATTGAGGATTCCAGTTCCCCTCCTTTTTTGGTAGGATATCTCCCAGCATTTATGATTAGATACAGGTCAAGCAACTTGGGCAGGAGAACTACATGAGGGTTGTTGTGTCACTCCCACTGTCTCCCTTAAGGAGGCATCTCATCCCAGTTTGTCCCATGAGCAGTATGCTAAATTTGAATATTTGATTATGGTGGTATTTATCTGATTTCTACATTGTAAAGACACTCCTTCCTCTTTAGAAATAATAATTCAACTCTGGGATGATATTTTGTATATCATCCCAGAGTTGTATGAAATGGTTTGTATAACCCATTCTCCCACATCTTTTTATCTGATGCCTTCAGCATCCACCAATGATCCCTGGCAGACTTAATTATTCCATTGATGGCATTGCATTTTTGGCTGGCCCATCATCTTTGTGACATTCTTCTTTCAAATCCATAGCTCTGTTTAATCAAGAGAAAATATCAGACAACCAAAATTAAGGGATATTATCAAATACCTGAAATTTATTCTTTAAAAGATCATGAAAAACAAGAAAATAGAAACTTTCATGGATTGGAGATGACAAAGGAGACATGGCTACTAAATGCAATGTGGTATCCTTGATTGGGTTCTGGAACAGAAAAAGGACATTAGTGGAAATATTGGTGAAATCCAAATGAAGCCTACACTTTAGTTAATAGTATTGTAGTACCATTGTAGTTAATAGTGTTTAGTTAATAGTATTGTAGCACTATTGTAGTTAACACTATTAACTAGAATAGTAAAGAATTTCTAGTAGTTAAAAGAATTTCTAAAAAGAATTTCTTTTTAGAAATTTATAGTTTTTAGTATAGTTTTACATGGTTTTTTGATAAATGTAACTCTGAATAGTAATTGTATCTATGTTGATTCATTTTGTTTTGATAAATGTATTATAGTTATATAAGATGTTTACATTAGGAACAGCTAGGTGAAACACATATGAAAATTCTCTGTACAAATCTTGCCACTTTTATGCAAATCTGGTTATTTCAAAACTAAAGTTTTTAAAAATGATGTCTTCTGATCCATTAACATGTGTCCCCATCCAACTTTCATGTTGAATTGGAGGAGTGGCCTTGTGAGAGGTGATTAAATCATGCAGGTGGATTTCCCCCTTGCTGTTCTAGTGATAGTGAGTTCTCATGAGATCTGATGATTTGAAAGTGTGTGGCACTTTCCCCTTAGCTCTCTCTCTCTCCTGCCACCATGTGAAGAAGGTCCTTGCTTCCTGTACACCTCCTGCCATGATTGTAAGTTTCCTGAGGCCTCCCAGTCATGCTTTTTGTTAAGTCTATGGAACGGTGAGTCAATTAAACTTCTTTTCTTCATAAATTATCCAGTCTCAGGTAGTTTTTTTATAGCAGTGTGAAAACTGGCTGATACACGTCGTATATCTCTCTATTTATTTAGGTCTTAGAATTTCTTTTCCACTGCCATATTTTATAATTTTTAGTATAGTTTTACATTTTTTTTGTTAGATGTAACTCTGAATATTTTGTGTTTTTGGGATATGTTGTTATAGCTTTATATTGTTATACATTATATAGCTTAAAAATTTTATTTCCCAATTATTTTTAGTATTAAGTAGAAATATAAAATATAATTAATTTATGTGTATTGATTTTGTGTCATGCAAATTTGCAAAATTCATTTATTAGTGCTAGTCACCCAAAAAAACAGATTTGAAGGGATTTTCTGTATACACCTCATTATCCTCAGCACATAAAAACAATTTTACTTTCTCTTTGCCAATCTGTGTGCCTTTTATCTCATTTCCTTGCCTTTTTGAACCAGCTAGGACTTCCAAAGCAATAATAATAGAAGTGGTCAATACATTTTTTTTGCCTCTCTCAATCTTAGGGAAGAAACATTGAGCCTTTTATTATTAAGTATGCTGTTAGCTGTATGTTTCTTATAGATATTCTTCATGACATTTAGGATATTTTCTCTTTTTCCTAGTTTGCTGAGCATTTTTATTATGAATGAGTATTAAATTTGTCATGTGCTTTCCCTGAATCTATTGAAGTGGTAATATTTTTTTCTGTAATATGTTAATGTATTGAACTACATTGATTTTTGAATGTTAAAACAATTTTGTAATTTATGCTTTTTATACATTACTGGATTTAAAATTGGTAATACTTTATTAATGATTTATATATGTGTGTTTGTGAGAGATATTGTTCTGAAGTTCACTTGTAATATATCATCTGGTTTTTATATCAGGGTAGTGTTGATTTATAAAATGAGATGGGAAGAGTTCTTTCTCTATTTTCTGAAAAATATTAGGTAGAATTGATATTATTACTTCTTTGATTATTAGATTTATTTCACCAGAGAAGCCATCTGGTCCTGGAATTGTCTTAGTAGGAATTTTTGAGATAATTAATTGAATTTACTTAATATACATATAGGGCTATTTGATTTTTAAATTTTTTTAAATATCGGATTTGGTAGTTTTTGCTTCTTAAGGAATTTGCTTATTTCATCTAAGCTGTTTAACTTATTGGCATGTAGGTGCTTATAATATTCTCTTATTATTTCTGTAATATCTGTGGGGTCTGTGGTGATGACTCCCTTTTTCATTTCTGATATTGGTAATTTGTGTCTTTTCTTTCCCTCTTTTTCCTCTTTCTAGCTATACATTTATCAATAAACCTGATTTCAGTCTTTTTTGATAAATATTTATAGATAGATAAAATACTTTTAAAATGAAGGAATGATAGAGATATCATTGTTTATTTAAAATATTAAAATTAATTTTAATTGAATTTTGTAAAATGTAAATGTCCTGAAGAAAAAATTTATTTTTGAGAAAGGCTTGTGGTTTGGTTTATTTTTGAAAGATTTTTGAAAGCTTTTCTGGCTTCCAGTTAAATTGGATGACCTATAACTTAGTTTCAATACTCTTGGATCAGTCTTGGCCTAAGAACTTTATGCCATTGTCTCCTGGCATTTTAGTAAGTCTGGTACTTTTCTCTTGTAAGTTATTATCTTTTTCTAGTTGAACACCTGAATAAATCATTATTTTTTTTCTTGATTTTCAATAGCTTAACTGGGATAGATTGTAGTGCTGGCTGTTATTTATCAGATTTTCTGATAACATAATGTGTGCTTCTTGTTAAGGTAATTTTCTTATGTTGTGTCTATGAATGTATCTTGTCTTATAGTTTTTGGCTTTTATGCTTTAGAGATATTATTTTTATGTATATTTATCTGTAATTTTATAATCCAATATCGCTAATCTCAACTTTTTAAATGTTTTTGATAGATTTTTCTGTAATATTCAGTTTTTTGCTCTTTCTTGTTTCCTATATCTGTTATCTTCAATTTATTTCCTTAGCTCTACACTCTGTCTTCTCATTCTTCTCTTTAACATCTTGTCAATTTTGTGTTGCTATTAAACTATCTTAGTTGTTACTAAAAAATTATAAAGGTGTTAATTTATTTCTGACTTGTCTCTTCTTCTAGATTGTGATCTTTATGAATACTTTGCATCATGTATCCTTTTAGTAGTTTTTATGCTGGAGACATAATGGAGATTACTGACTTGCTGTTTTTCTCTGTATTGCTCATGCTTGGGCAGCTCTCTGCTGAGCTTCTATTAATTCTGCTATTGTGTGACTGACTTCTTAACTCTGTTTCCCCTCTCTTCTCTCTCCTTCTTCCTTCTAAGGCACTAGCTGAGAGCTGGGCATGTCTTACTTTTCACATTTGTGTAGCTTGGGCAAATGGCAGTGTAGAGATGGCATTAAAAAAAAAACCCCTGGGTTTCCTTTCTTCTCTGAGATAAAGTATCATACAAAAGTGTATTCTACTTAAATTTGTTGTTCTTCCCACTCACAGGGAGTATTCTTAGGTTTTAAGTTCTTTCCCGTTTCAACGTGAGTCCTAGGGAATTTCACTTCTCACAGGGAGAGACAAGCCCCATCCTTTCCTTTTCTTTAGTTCCCTCCTCCCCCTTTCACCAATTAGAAGTGGAGAAAAATTAGGATATGATTCAATATCTTTCTCTATGATTTTTTTTTTCAATCAAGAGGACGATTAGCAAGATTTTTCAAAGTTTTCAACCTCAAATCATATGACTGTGGGAGGTGGGAAGTGGGGGTGACATTAGTACAATCTTGCAGAATTCCTGCTCTCAAATATACTGTTTCTTTCTTAGGCCATCAGTTTTGAAGTTCAAGATATTATGTTACTCCTTGCTTGGTTGCAGTTGATAGATTTTTGTTGTTGTTTTTAACAATAATTTTGTTTATGTCTTTAGCTATCAAAGGAGTGAAAGAATGTGAAGCAGTTCTAGTCATCCTCTTAACATGGAAATTATCCCTTCATTTCCCCTACTGGTTATAAAATCAACTTATGGCCATTATGGAAAATTTAGAAAACAGATAAAAAGGAGAGAAAGAAAGAAGGAAAGAAAGAAAGTGTTACCTATAATTACATAATTTTGAGATAATGAGTATTGTAATTTCAACATATTATAACTTTTTCTGCAAAATATATTTAAAACCAAAACTTAGATTATAGTGTGTTTAAAAGTTTTTTGCTTTCTTCATTTGATTTATTTTACTATGCCATTTTTCTTTTTTTAAAAAATATGGTTTAAAGGCTACAGATAGTTTATATATGAATTTCCCAGAATTTTGCCTATTCTTAATGTGCTACTTGATTAGGTAATTTCTATTTTTCAATATTCTAAATGATGCTGCAATGAGCATCTTTGTTTACAAACCTTTGTCTGTTGATTTGTTTCAGTAGGACACAGTCCTAAAATTGGAGTCATTACATTCAAAATTTAGAATTTGAAAATCTCCTAATGCACTTGACAATTTCTTTGTCCAGAAAATGTTGACCTGACCTAAATAGTACCAAGTAAAAATGTCTGCCCTACCTTGCCCTCCTCACTTCATTCTTACCTTGCTATTTAAGGATTTATTTCAGCTGCTTCTTCTGGTCTAGAACAGGGATTTGCACACAGTAGGTGCTCAGTGAATGCTTTCTTGACTGATGAGCTCTCCCTCTTAGTCTAAAATGTAATGCCTTAGTCTAAATCTGAGTAGATGGTTGAAGGCAAATACCTATGAGGTAAAATCCGGGCAGCCTGAGAGGTGACCTCTGAACTCTGCTTCATTATTAACCTCTTTTAGAATCTTTTATGCAAGCATGTACTGTCCAGGCAGAGTGGAAAAGTGAGCCAGGAAGCTGAGAGCCTTGGGCCCCTTTGGTGTGGAGCCTGGTCCTACTGGTTGCTGGTTGTATATGAGAAACCAAGATTCATCCTTAGACTAGCTGTATGAATATAGATTCGATCTATCTCTTGGCTTGGCCTTGATAGAGTTATTTTTCATTGAGCTCTGATTCCTTTACTTCCTGAGAATATATTTTTAATGTGGAATGCAAAAATGTATCCCAGAAAGTGCCAACACCAGGGTGGTCACTGCTGTTCTCAGAGGCCAGATCTCAGGCTACCTAAAAGACTGTTTACAGTTAAGCTGCCAGATTTCCAGTCTAGTTTACATGTTGATAATGCCCTTTCGTTAAATACTTGTTTAATGAAACTGCATTGTAGTTGTGTGTGCAGTGCATGCAACATAATGTGTACAGAGCATTCTGCTATCTCCTGAAGCCACACTGATAGCAAGGCAAAGTCTCTCTTCTCATTTGGCTGAAAATATCTCTTTTCTTAAATGTACAGAAGAAGAGTATAACACAATGATAGACTGTGAAAAGCAAAGCTAAAAGTGATACAGGTGCGTGGGGGAGAAACCACTAACCAGACATCCCTGGCAGCACAGAGCAGGGCTACCCCAGGAGAGCAATGAACACAAAATTCTTACCCCTTTCCCCTGCCTCCCCAAGTTTCTTACATACTCACTGTATTAGTCTGTTATTATGCTGCTAAATAAAGATATATCTGAGATTGGGTAATTGATAAAGGAAAGAGGTTTAATTGACTCACCATTCAGCATGGCTGGGGAGGCCTCAGGAAACTTACAACCATGGCAGAAGGGGAAGCAAACATGTACTTCTTCACATGATGGCAGGAAGGAAAAGTGCAGAGCAAAGAGGGGCAGAAAGCCCCTTATAAAACCATCAGATATCATGAGTATTCACTCACTAACATGAGAACAGCATGGAGGTAACTGCCCACATGTTTCAATTACCTTCCACTGGGTCCCTCCCACAAGATGAGGGGATTGTGGGAAATACAATTCAATATGAGATTTGGGTGAGGACACAGAACCAAACCACATAATTCCACCCCTGACCTCATCCAAATCTTGTGTCTTCACATTTTAAAACACAATAATTCCCTTTCAATAGTCCCATAAAATCTTAACTAATTCCAGCATTAACTCAAAAGTTCAAGTCCAAAGTCTCATCTGAGACAAGGCAAGTCCCCTCCATCAATGAGCCTGTAAAGTCAAACAAGTTAGTTACTTCCTAGATAAAATGGAGGAACAAGCATTGGGTAAATACATTCATTCCAAATTGGATAAATTCACCAAAACAAAGGGGCTACAGGACACATGCAAGTCCAAAACCCCATAGGGAAGCCATTAAACATTGAAGTACTAAAATAATCTTTTTTGACTCTATGTCTCACATCCAGGTCACACTGATGCAAGAGGTGGGCACCCATGACCTTGGGCAGCTTCACCTCTGTGGCTTTGCAGGGTACAGCACCCTTTCTGCCTGCTTTCACTAGTTGACATTGAATGTCTGCAGCTTTTCCAGGCACTTGGTTCAAATTGTCAGTGGATCTACCATTCTGCAGTCCAGAGGATGGTGGCCTTCTTCTCAAAGCTCCACTAGGCAGTGCCCCAGTGGGGACTCTGTGTGGGGGCTCTGGCCCCACATTTCCTTTCTGCATTGCCCTAGCAGAGGTCCCCCAAGGAGGGTTTGCACCTGCAGCAAAATTCTGCCTGGACACAGGTGTTTCCATTCATCCTCTAAAATCTAGGTGGGGTTCCCGAATCTGAATTATTGATTTCTGTGCACCCACAGGCCCAACACCATGTGGAAGCTACCAAGGCTTGGGGATTGCACCCTGAAAAAATGGCCCAAGCTGTACATTTGTCCCTTTTTGCCACAGCTGGAGGCTGGGTTGCAGGACAGAAAATCCCAAGGTTGCGCATAGCAGGGGGCCTCTGGACCTGACCCAGGAAACCATTTTTTCCTTTTAGTCCACAGGGAACCATTTTTCCCCCCTAGACCACAGGACCTGTGATGAGAGGGGCTATGTAAAGGTCTCTGACATGCCCTGGAGACATTTTCCCCATTGTCTTCATGATTAATATTCAGCTCCTTGCTACTAATGCAAATTTCTACAGCTTGAATTTCTCCCCAGAAATTTTTTTTCTTTTCTATTTTATTGTCTAGCTGCAAATTTTCCAAACTTTTATGCTCTGCTTGCTCTTGAACACTTTGACACTTACAAATTTCTTATGCCAGATACCCTAAACCATTTCTCTCAAGTTCAAAGTTCCACAGATCTCTAGGACAGGGACAAAATACTGCCAGTCTCTTTGCATAGCAAGAGTGACATTTGCTCCCGTTTCCAAAAGTTTCTCATCTCCATCTGGGTCCACCTCAGCCTGGACCTTACTGTTCATATCATTATCAGCATTTTGATCAAAGCCAGTCAACAAGTCTCTATGAAGTTCCAAACTTTTTCACACTTTCCTATCTTTTTCTGAGTCCTCCAAACTGTTTCAGTCTCTGCCTATTATGCAGTCTCAAAGTCATTTCCACATTTTCAGGTATCTTTACAGCAGCACTCCACTCTCTAAAGTACCAATTTACTGTGTTAGTCTGTTCTTATGCTGCTAATAGAGACATAACAAAGACTCAGCAATTTATAAAGGAAAGAGGTTTAATTGATCCAGTTCAGCATGGGTGGGGAGGCCTCAGGAAACTTACAATCATGGCAGAAGGAGAAGCAAACATGTCCTTCTTCACATGATGGCAGGAAGAAGTGCAGAGTGAAGGAGGGGGGAAGCCTCTTATAAGCCATCAGATCTCAAGAACTCACTCATATCACAAGAACAGCATGAAGGTAACTGACCCCATGAATCAATTACATCCCACCATTTCCCTCCCACAATATGTAAGGATTATGGGAACTACAATTCAAGATGAGATTCAGGTGAGAACACAGCCAAACCATATCACTCACAAACAGGTTGTGATGAGATCTTGATGAAGAAATGTAATGAAGGAGCAAGTGAAGAGGTACGCTAATTAAGCAAGCTGTGTATGATGGGCTGATTTCAGCCTCCTGTGTCTTAGCATCTGTGGCCAAAGCCAAACTCCTCTTTCTAGCAACAATGGGTAGCGAGACCTTTTAATTTCTGAAACTTCTTTTTCATTTATTTGCTTTTCGTTTTTTTTTCTCATTTGTTTTTGAGCTCTGTTGGCATTTTAAAAAAAAGTCTCACTGTCACTTAGCCATATCATTTCTAATATTTTTCTAATTCTAATTTATGTTTCTCTTTCATTGCTTTTTATTATTTTCTTAATGTCATTTGGCTTGTGTTGAAATATTAGGTTGTGATTTATCTCTGCTTCATGGCCATATTTTTTGGCATGTCTCAATATTCTGTAAGTTTGGAACTTCTGATTTATTCTATTTTCTTTTGTGGTAGTCAGAATAAAGAGTCCCTCCAAAAGATGTTCATGTCTTAATTCTTAATGTTGAAAATGTGTTCATGTCCTAATTCTCAGAAGCTGTGGATACATGGAAAAGAGTAATTTAAAAAAAGAAAAAAAAAAAGGAAAAGAGGAATTAAGTTTGCATGCAGAATTATTTGCTTGTCAGCTGACCTTAAATTGCAGGGCTATTGCCGATTATCTGTGTGGGCACAATATAGTCACAAGGGTATAGCCACTTCCTTCATCTTCAAATATTTCTGACTCTTCTGATTCTCTTCTGCCTCTCTCTTCTACTTTAAAGGAGGGAGGCAGAAGTGAATCAGAAGAGTCAGAAATATTTGAAGATGAAGGAAGTTGCTATGCACACAACGATGCAGGTGACCTCCAGAAGATGGAAAAGGCAAGAAAGCAGGCTCTTCCCCAGAGCTACAGAAGGAACATAGCTTTGCCAACACCTTAATTTTTCATCCAGTGAGTCCCATGCTGGGTTTCTGACTTCCAGATCTAAACAATACATTTGTGTGTTTTGTCATTTAATTTAGGGTAATTTGTTACAGCAGCAATAGGAAACTAACATCCTTTTAGACTATCTTTGCATGGGGTTCCAATGCAATTCTTTTATATTATCTATTGGACATGAGATGTATTTTCCAATTCTGGTGGGAAAAAGCTGCCAGGCTTGTTCTGGTATCCCCAACCCCTAGCAAGCTACATCCCAGGGGAGGCAAGACTCCTCATGTCCATGGGGTTGTAATAGACTCTTCAGAGATGAATTTAAAAGGACTGCGTCCTGTTATTTTCATTTATTTGTTTGTTTGTTTGTTTAAAGAAACAGAGTCTTGCTCTGTCACCCAGGCTGGAGTGCTGTGGTGCGATCACAGCTTACTGTAGCCTTGACCTCCTGGGCTCAAGTGATCCTCCTGCCTCAGCTTCCCAAGTAGTTGGTACTACAGGTATGCACAACCATGCCCAGTTAATTTTTTTTTTTTTTTTTGGTAGAGACAGGGTTTTGCTGTGTTGCCCAGGCTGGTCTCGAACTCTTGGCTTTAAGAAATCCTCCCACCTCAGGCTCCCAAAGTACTGGGATTACACAGCCCCATTGTTTTTATCCTTCGTAGGTCATATTTTACTTTGCTCAGACTTTGAGCTGGTGACAAAATGGACATTAAAGAATTTCTTTCTCAACTCCATTTTGTCCTCTTTATCAACTAGGCTAATCCTTTCTAATTTTCTTTGAGAAAAGGGAAAGCGAGAAAAGCAGGAGAAGGAAGCATGGCGTGTGGGAGGAAGGCAAGACAGAAGAAATGCTGTGGAGAGCGGGGCCATGCCCAGGCGAGGCGTCAGGGTCAGGCTCACTCCAACTCCCCTACACCCTCTTGACTTTCACTTTTAAAATCCATGTGTGGCCCGAGAGTTCTGGAAATCATTCAGACTTTTGCATTTTGACAGAGTTTTCAAACAAGTAGTTCTTATGTTAAAAGATCCATGCCAGAGCATTGATACCATATGTTCCACCTCTTGTCTTTGCTGTTCAGGACCCGGGTACACACACACACACACACACACACACACACACAGACACACACTCACACACCCTTATGAGTTGCTTGGACTAGCTGAAGGCAAAATTCCTGTCATAGACTGATGAGCCTGGTGGAATATATAAAGAGTGTTTCTTTATGTGCATCTTGTGCTGAAGTAATGCAAATGAATTCAAGTAAAAAGACGAGTTCCAAAAAGCGGCACCAAGGCGTCTGGATGCAGCTTGCTTATTACATTCAGTTGCCTGTTGTTCAGGCCATTGCCGATTTGCACCTGCAATTACCTCTTCACACCTGGGAGTGCACAGGTTTTGTTGATTCCATTTCAGGAATGCTCAGCCTATGTGTTTCCCAGAATAAAGAGCCTTCTAGATCTCTGAATTTAAATACCAAGGTGACAATTACTTGTGTTCTTGATTGTTTAAAAAAGAAATTGGGAAAAAGGGCAAAAAAAGAGAAGCCAAAGAAGCAAAAGGAAAAGTGAGAAAAACCTCTTACTACCTTCCAAGGAACCAAACGTAAAATCAGAGAACTCTTAGCCTCTGTTGCTTTTAAGTATCAACCAAACTCAGCCCCCACTCACAGGAACAGTAATTCCATGAACAGCTCTCAGGACAGACTGTGTCATTTTCTACAAAGGCTGTTGGAAATCATTTACACTGCAAGTTTCTCTGTGGTGATAACAAGGTATTCAAAATGAGAATGAGTCTGAGATAATTTTCAAAAGGTTCCCAAGTGATATTTGCCCCCACTTTCTAGAAGATTCCTCTGGAAGAAAGCAAATGCAAATATGTCCGTTTAGGTTTTTGAGACTGACATGATTTTCTGCACCTGTGCTTGAAGTTGCCTGTTATTTCTGGATGAGAGGAATCACATGAGATGAGATGGAAATTCCACAGATGTCATAGGTCAAATAGCTCTATCATTTGCTGGCCAAGTTCAAATGAACCATACCTTTCAATAGGTCAGGGAATATTTTTTCTATCTGGGTTTTTTCACACATAGTTGAGTGTTGTGCAGATCTGGAGGACCCTATAGTAGCTCCAAAATGCAAAGATAAATGATAAACATAGAAAGTACTTTCCTGTGGCCTCTGAGTACTTTGTAAATCTAAGAAACAGTTGTATGTCTCTATGTCACAGGATACTAGATTAAGACAATCATTATTTAGGACAGGAGGCTTTACTAAAAATCATAATAATCATATTAGGTACTTAAAATTGTGTTTGTATTAATAAGAATGATTATTAAAAAGTACAGACTTTACTGAAGACATGCTAAGTCCTTCATATGCAATTATTCAGTGCAAATTTCTCAAAGCTTCAGTGAAGTTTGGACTTTTTTTTTTTTTTGGGCAGAGTTTTGCCCAGTCGCCCAGGCTGGAGTGTGGTGGCGTGATCTCGGCTCACTGCAACCTCTGCCTGCGCGGTTCAAGGGATTTTCCTCCCTCAGCCTCCCGAGTAGCTGGGACTACAGGTGCATGCTCACGCGCCCGGCTAACTTTTTGTATTTTTGGTAGAGATGGAATTTCGCCATGTTAGCCAAGATGGTCTCGATCTTGTGTACGGGTGTACATGTGCACGATGACATCTTGGCACGCGCCTCCAGCCACTTCCCATCCTTCCTTAAGGCCAAGGTGATCCGTGACAAGCGCACAGGCAAGACCAAGGGCTACGGCTTCGTCAGCTTCAAGGACCCCAGTGACTACGTGCGCGCCATGCGTGAGATGAATGGGAAGTATGTGGGCTCGCGGCCCATCAAGCTTCGCAGGAGCATGTGGAAGGACCGGAATCTGGATGTGGTCCGCAAGAAGCAGAAGGAAAAGAAGAAGCTGGGCCTGAGATAGGGTCTGTGGCTGGGCACCCGCTCCCACCTGGCCGGGCGCTAGCTCCTTCCTCAGTTCTCTTTGGAAACCCCCACCCCAAAACCAGTTTCAGTAAATTTACGTTCATTTCAAAAAAAAAAAAAATGACCTAATGACCTCATGATCTGCCTGCCTCGGCCTTCCAAAGCGCTGGGATGATTGGCCTGAGCTACCGCACCCGGCCAGTTGGGACTGTTATTACCAACATTTTATAGATCATGACACAGAAGCTTGAACTTAAGTACCTTTACCAAGGACTCAAATAGGATTAAGTTGTTGAAAAAGTGCTTGAATTCAGTGGGCGTGACTCCAGAGAATGTGCCCTTAGACACTGTAGAGAATTCACAAATATATATTCACGGAGAGAAGGGTAGTCTTAGTCAATTTTTATATCTTAGATTCAATATTTGACATTAACCTAAAACTGACTTGAAGCCACCAGGAAGCTGTAGTTGGGGCAAGTTAATTGAGAGAGATTTATTTTCAGAACATCACATTATTTTCAAAATATACTTTAAAGGTATTTTATGTGTTTACAAGCATCCTTGAGATTCCCTAAGGAGTCTATAGACTAGCTAATAATGTAATAAATGTATGCATGGGAACCTTAGCAGTGTCTCCATGGACCCATGGCATGAATGGCTAAGACTCAAACTAAATTTCATCCATTTCACTCAGCTAAATGATCAAGGAAGGTAGAATGACTCGAGGAAACCAGAGATCAGTTGAAAAGCTATATTTTCACATGGATTTCTTTCAGAAGGAAGACATCAGGGTGAAAGAAGATGTACCTGGAATTATTCCACCTTTAAGACTGGGCACATCAATGGAAAATATTTCTTCAGAGAACATTGTGCTGTGTCAGTTTTTCAGTTGGAGAAATTTTGTTCCTGCTTTTCCTATTTACTTTCCCTATTTGCTGAAAGAGACTGTAAATTCACAGTAGCAGATGGCACCTTCTCTGAAACATAGCTACGCAGACCTGTAGAGCACCAAGGAACAAACTTAAGGCAAAGCAAAAGCAGTGCTAAAATTCCATTTTAAAGGGACAATGTGTGGGTTTAGCAACATTGTCTTGTTCTTCACCTCAGTAGGTGTTTATCGAGTGTCTATTTGGCAAATATGCTGTGCTGTTGTTTGCTGCTGGGGCCAAGGGAGAATTGAAAGATGTGAAAGAGGAGTTATTCCTTCCTGCGGAAAACTTACACTTTTGTATGTAAAATGGACATGTTGACCACTAACTATCATGCAAACATAAGTAACAGATAGAGCTGTAGCTAGGGCTGGCTGTCTAAGGGATAAGAGTGAATAATCTTCTCTGGTGGTTTCTGACAACAGTGGCACTAGAGGAAACACCAAGGTGTTGCATAGCAGAGACATCTGCTTGGGTAAATCACAAGATGTTGTGAGTGATTACATGTTGAGGGCTTAGCTCCATTAGGGTGAGCATAGTGATACTCAGACTGTGGTTTACAGATAGCAGCCATATTCCACATGCAAGTCATTGGTTTCAAAGGATAATAGAGAACTCCCAAAGATGCATGGAGGATGCCTAACAAATGCATGGTAAGAATGATGGAGCCATGAGTACTCTGCACATAGGAAGCTCAGCATTAGTATTATTTCATCCAACATGATTATCTGCTTATAACAGCAGGTCAGAAATCAAAACATAAGGGGAAATGACGAGCTGGAGTGTAAAGAACAATGGGGCTAGAAGTCTTATTTTTTTATTTTACTTTGAGATAGGATCTCCCTTATTACCCAGGCTGGAGTGCAGTGGCATGATCAAACTCACTGCAGCCTTGATCTCTCAGACTCAAGCAATCTTCCCACCTCAGCCTCCCAAGAAGCTAGGACTACAGATGTTCACCACCACACCTGGCTATGTTTTTTATTTTTTAGTAGAGACAGTGTCTTGCCATGTTGCTCCAGCTGTTTTTGAACTCCTGAACTCAACGAATCCTCCCACCTTGGCCTCCCAAAGTGTTGGGATTCCAGGCATGAATCACTGCCCCTGACAGAGGTCTAATTTTTTGTACCTCATTCATTCATTCATGCATTCATTCATTCACTCTATGGTCATGACCAGATATTGCACTTAGCACTGGTGACGCAGACAGAAATAGCGACAGTCTCCCATTTCTCTATCTACTATTACAAAATAAAAGATAAGCAAATATCTTCTACCTAGGACCCAGAGGGATGCAGAGTAATTTCAGCGTGTTTGTTTTTGTTTACCAAGGTCATCAGCATTGAAACAAAGCTAGCCTTGGTGATCAATCCTTAAAAAATATATATGATAATCTCCCCAATCTAGAAGCCAACTGGGTCTTTTGTTCAATTTCTTCTACAGCCACATAAAGTTCAATTTTCCCCCATCCTTTCACACATTCCATCAGTAATATGTGTTTGGGCTTTTCTCATCTTTTGGGCCAGCTGATTGTTTCTCACTCTGACTGGTTTAAAAAATTTGTCTTCAAAACAGGGGCTTTAAAATGTAATGATGCTGTGAAAAATACAGCACATGAAAGGGTGTATATGAACGAGTGAACGGTCAAACCAAAAATGTTGTGGGGGTACCTAATGAAGACTTGGTTTTCATATCCTCTGTGATTGCAACATCTCCAATAATGACATCTGTCATTATTCTGCACCCCTCTTCTTCTTCTGTTGTTCATCATAGCAGCTCTGTTTTCTATTTGGTGCATACTGATTTTTCAATAATCAGCAGAGTTATTGGCTTAGCAACTTCTAGTGTCTGTGGACAAAAGTATGTGGAGAGTATGCCTAGCCCTGCAAACGAACTAATTTCCCAAAGGGTGGGAGCATACATGGTGCCCAACTTCCTGGGAGCAGGAGAGAACCAGTGGAATGTCCCAGGGAGGCCAACCTTGGCAGGCTCCACGCCTGCTGATAGCTACAGCAGTTACAGCAGAACATCTCAGAAACTTGGAACCTTGTGAAAAATGCCTTCAGGAAGTCTTTTCAAGGAAATAGAAAGTCTTTGCTGACTTAAGTTAGCAAATCCCAGATGTAACACATCTCTTAAGCCAACATGTCAGGGTAGCTGATAGTCTGAGTGTATTCCTTTCTCACGAACACACTTGGGACAGGTTAACATTGTCTTTCTTCAAAACTGTTTTGAGGTTTCTTGTTTGGTCAGTAACTATAATGGATTAATATACCTGTCATGTCCCTATGTTGTGTGAACAGGGAGGACTGGGGATTGTGGGATATGGGAGGTCAAAAAGACTTAGAGATAATGTAGCCCAAATTCCTTATCTTCTAGATGGGTAGATAAGGCCAGAAACACTAAATGCCTTTCTGAAAGACGCAATTTGTCAGGGACAGTGTTAGGATGAGAGGGCAGGCTTCCTAAATCCTTGTCAAGCCAGATCTTTCATTTGTAATGTACCAACACTCCACATAGCATGGTATTAAGGAGTTCTTCTCCAGCCTCAGTTACTTCTCAGCTACCAAAACCTGCTTAGTAAAACATGGCTTCGGGGTCCTGAATTGACTGTCATGCCAATATTTTAGTGGGGCTTTCAAATTAGTTTAATATTAAATTGGATTACTACGCTTTTCTTGGATTACAATACTTTTCTATTCAAGAAACCTGAACACTTTTTTTTTTTTTTTGGAGGCAGGGTATATTAGTTTGTTTTCAACAAAATGAAGTTTAATTGGACTTACAGTTCCACGTGGCTGGGGAGGCCTCAGACTCATGACAGGAAGTGAAAGGCACTTCTTATACAGCAGTGGCAAGATGAAAATGAGGAAGAAGCAAAAGCGAAAACCCCTGATAAACCCATCAGATCCTGTGAGACTTAGTCACCATCACGAGACTAGCACGGGAAAGACCAGCCCTCATGATTCAATTACCTCCCCCTGGGTACCTCTCACAACACATGGGAATTCTGAGAGATACAAGCTGAGATTTGGGTGAGGACACAGCCAAACCATATCATTCTGTCCCTGGCACCTCCAAATCTCATACCCTCACATGTCAAAACCAATGGTGCCTTCCCAACAGTCCCCCAAAGTCTTAACTTATTTCAGCATTAACCAAAAAGTCCACAGTCCAAAGTCTCATTTGAGACAAGGCAAGTCATTTCTGCCTATGAGCCTGTAAAATCAAAAGCAAGCTGGTTATTTCCTAGATACAATGGGGGTACAGGTTTTGGGTAAATGCAGCCATTCCAAATGGGAGAAATTGGCCAAAACTAAGGGGTTAGAGGGCCCATGCAAGTCCAAAATCCAGTGGGGCAGTCAAATTTTAAAGCTCCAGAATGATCTCCACTGACTCCAGATTTCACATCCAGGTCATGCTGATGCAAGTGGTGGGTTTCCATGGTCTTGGGCACCTCTGCCTCTGTGGCTTTGCAGGGTACAGCCTCCCTTCTAGCTGCTTCCACAGGCTGGCATTGATTGTCTGCAGCTTTTCTAGGGGCATGCTGCAAGCTGTCAGTGGATCTACCATTCTGGGATCTGAAACATGGCGGTCCTCTTCTCACAGTTCCACTAGGCAGTGTCCCAGTAGGGACTCCGTGTAGGAGTCCTGACCCCACATTTCCCTTCTGCAGTGCCTTAGCAGAGGTTCTACATAAGGGTGCCACCCCTGCAGTAAACTTTTGCCTGGGCATCCAGGCATTTCCACACATCTTCTGAAATCTAGGCAGAGGTTCCCAAACCTCAATTCTTGACTTCTGTGCACCCACATGCTCAACACCACGTGGAAGCTACCAAGACTTGTGGTTTCCATCCTCTGAAGCCACAGCTCGAGCTCTATGTTGGCTCCTTTCAACCATGGCTGGAGTGGCTGGGACACAGAGCACCAAGTTCCTAGGCTGCACACAGCATAGGACCCTGGGACCCGCCCATAAAACCACTCTTTCCTCCTGAGCCTCAGGGCGTGTGCTGGGGGGGGACTTCCTTGAAGGTCTCTCACATGGCCTGGAAACATTTTCCCCATGGTCTTGGGGATTAACATTGGGCTCCTTGCTACTTACGCAAATTTCTGTAGCCGGCTTGAATTTCTCCCCCCAAAATGGGTTTTTCCTTTCTACTGCATTGTCAGGCAGTAAATTTTATGAACTTTTATGCTCTATTTCCCTTTTAAAATGGAATGCTTTTAACAGAACCCAAGTCACATTTTGAATGCTTTGCTGCTTAGAAATTTTTTCTTCCAGATACCCTAAATCATCTCTCTCAAGTTCAAAGTTCCACAAATCTCTAGGGCAGGGGGAAAATGTCACTAGCCTCTTTGCTAAAACATAATAAGAGTCACCTTTGCTCCAGTTCCCAGCACGTTCCTCATCTCCATCTGAGACCACCACAGCCAGGACCTTATTGCTCATATCATTATTGGCATGTTTGATATCAAAGCCATTCATCAAGTCTCTAGGAAGTTCCAAACTTTCCCACATTTTCCTGTCTTCCTCTGAGCCCTCCAAACTGTTCCAACCTTTGCCTGTTACCCAGTTCCAAAGCTGCTGCCACATTTTTGGGGTATCTTTTCAGCAACGCCTTACTCTACTGGGACCAATTTACCATATTAGTTTGTTTTCACGCTGGCTGATAAAGACACATCCGACACAGGGAACAAAAGAGGTTTAATTGGACTTATAGTTCCACGTGGCTGGGGAGGCCTCAGAATCATGATGAGAGGTGAAAGGCATAAGGTGGAAGGAGAGCAGAGAGGTGAGATGGAGGGTGGGCTGTCTCTTCCAAGCCTCTCATGCACTGCCTACCATCGTCTTGGTCTCGCCTCTGGTTTCAGCTATGGCATCAGTTCCCTGTAGGCTCCAACCTGCTTTGAGCTCTCAGCACCTCATGTCAAGCCTGCCCCATGCTTGTCTGTTGGGGTCCCAGCACTCCTGTGATTCCATGGTGCATGGGGTGCCTGTGGGTTTAGCTTTCATACAAGAACAATCGAAGTGACAGGGAATTGAAACTCCACTGGGCAACTCTTTGCCAGTGGGAGATAGAAGCTTCCAGACAAATCCTTGTCCTTTGTATCGGTCAAGTGGCTGGTTCTGAGACTTACTTCACAGGGCTTTTCAGGAGCCCCACATGGAGTGATAAGGTCTGCAGTGGGCATGCCCCCCCAGCGCAAGCTTGCTGTGTCTTTCTCTCCTTTTGTCTTTCCTTCTCCCACTGCTCATGGCTGCTCCCTGAGGACACATCTCCAATGAAATGTCTGACAAGCCTTAGTCTCAGGGACTGCTTTGGGAGGGGCACCCTGGCTAAAAGAGGACCCTGTCCTTACTATGACCTGACATAATAGACTTCACATGTCAGCCAGTCCAGAGCTTCCTTGAAGGCCCATGGGGCGGGACTGAGGAGTGAGCGAAATTCTGCCTGAAGCAGCTGAGGGCCGACAGAGTGTGTGTGATGGGTGGGTGGGGAGGGGCTTTGGAAGGTGGAGGGTGAGGTTTTCAGTCTCCCTCTGGACTCCCCACTCCCACAGCAAGCGGGGCTCTGAGGAGCAGTGTGGTAGTAAGCTACAATCCCTCTGTGTCCACTGATGCTGAAAGGCTGCATTTGGTTGGAGAAAGCTCAAATATTTCTGTGTTTAATGGTCAAATGTTCAAAACGAAGATTATAGGACAGTCAAGGACATCTTGGCAGCCCTGAGCCTTTAAAAGTCCAGGACTACCTGTATCCCCTATAGTTTTAGCACGAGGAATAGACTAGACACCCCATCCAGAGTTGCTGTGTCTGTGGGCATTGTGTCCTTGCAAAGCACTTAGGTGTTCAGGAGCACTCATGGAGGACTCGTGGAGGCTGAGGAAGGAAGAGAGACTTCAGCCTGGGTGTGTGAGTTGCACGAGTTAATTTTCCTTGCTTCAACAAATTCTGACAACTTCCTCAGAGCCAGGCTGAAGTCATTTTGGGAAATGACTCAGGTAAGGTAGTGATCGGGCTAATAGAGGAGATTGTCTGAATTGATATCATTGACCACATTCTTATTAACCCATCCCTCCTCTCCCTCTCTCTCTCTCTGACATGCACGTGCATGCACACGTGTGTGCACACACACATATGAGTGCGCGCGCGTGCGCATGCGCACGCACACACACACACACACACACACGGTTGTGCCCACAATAATAGGGCAAGAGAGAGAGCTCCAGAGAAGAGGAGATGATTTTTCTAGAGAAGACTAAGCTAAGCCTTACAGCGCTAAGTGTATAGGATAACCTCTAAAGAAGACAGTAAAGTCTTCCGCTTTGTAAGTCTTTGAGTGGCTCACCCCTCATGGGAGTTCAGAGGCAATGTCCATCAGGGCTTTTCCATTGACCTGCATGCTCATTACCTACACACAGACCACCAAAAGCACTGAGCAGTAATTATCGCGTGCCTTGCTCGTATTGTGGTGGGAAGAAAGAAATGTTCAGGTGATAACTAGATCAGCTACGAAAGTATTTCACCAACTACAAACAAATAAAAGCCAACTTCCTTCTATCGCTCATCTCTTGAAAAAGCAGGTAAACCTCCTGCTAGAGGAGGTAATAAGCAGCTCCTGCCTTAGGAAGCCCAGGACATCTCCTATCCTCATCCTGAACCCTTGCCTTCTTCCATAAACCTAGGAAACACACCTGGTTGCGGTGTAGCAGAATAGGACCATCAGCCAGACTTTCTGTAAGGCAGAATTCTAGCGCTAGTCACAAAGGTTGTTTAATTCAGATGCATTGAGAATGTTGTTTCTGGTCTCACTGATGCTGGGGTGCTTATGTCCACCTTTATTCAGGGGTTCTGGAGCCCTGGGCCAGGAATCTCTAAAGCCAAGAGCCACTGAAGGTGACTCATGGCCTCTTAAATAAACAAGTGGACTGCTCTGTACATGGGATTTTTTCTTTTTTGCCTCTAAGCCACTCCTACATGCTTCTTCATGGGACAGTTATTACTGAATCAGATTTTTTTTTTAAATAAGCTCTGGTCAGTTTCCTGGACATCGGCTTGGCCCAACCAGACTTCACACCAGAAATCCCTATTAAGCAGCACAATGAGATCTTTCCCAGAGCCCTTCCTTCTAGATTTTTTCCTTACCTAAGCATGGGGTAATTTTTTTTTCCTACCTGCATAGTGACTGCAAAATCACTGAGTGTAGCCTTTCTCTTCTGATCTGCCTGGAATACCACCCTGTAGCTTTCCCCTGGATTGTCAGGTCACTCAGTCTGGCCTTTAGTTTACGCCCAAGAGAGATCAAGGCACCATAAATCCACAGATGCAATACACTTGCTACGAGAAATAAAGAGCAGGGTCAAGTACACTAGGTGAGGTCTCGACTCATTTTATTTTATTTGAATGAATCAGGACTGCTGAACATCTGTGGCCCTGGAAAACACAGCTGTCAAAAATTGTAGGGTAGGTAGGAGTAGTTCAGAAGTGGTGTATAAGATGTGGGTGAGAGTTCAGAGGCAACATCCATCTGGATTCTCAGTTTGACCTGCACATTCATTACTTATCCACAGACCACCCAAAGAACCAAGCAATAATCACTCTGGAACCATGATTAAAGGGTGTGTGATCGGTCATTTATGGCAAAAGCTGGGTTCGTCATACAGTTGAACTCAGTCTCTGTTGACTGTATATCATTATATTAAGTAATACTTTTTTGGCAATTAATAAAGTAACATTCAATAAAAAGATAAGTGCTGACTGAGGAACTCGAGGAAAGCTTTTTTAATCTTAAGAATTGCTTAAGCATTCTCTTTTAGAAAACTCTTGGAAAGCGAGATGCATACATTAGAGTAAGTTTGAAATGGCCTCCAGCCTGCAAGTCAGGCTGAAAACATAGATATTCGCTACTGTTTTCCCTCTGTCCCCCAGAAATTTCACTTGTCAAAACAAGGAAAAGATATGACTTTATCATTGTGGTAAATGTAAAATGAACTGGGAGCCATGACCCAGCCTATACCCATCTCACTTATAAAATAGTCATGGATTCTGAAAGCAAGATGGCTGTTTCCTTTTAAAAAAATAGATGCATACACTGATTAACAAATGAGTATTAATTAGTCCCAAGTGACAAGCTTATTTCCTACAAGGGCCAGTGAAAACCTTTCCTCCACAGCCACAGGCTGAACCCCTAATCCAGCTATCCGCCTTGCAATGTATACAGTACCAGTCCAACTTCAGATGGACTGAGAAGCAAATCCATCCTCTCTTCTAGTTAAATATCTCATAGCTTGCATCCTACTTATGACGGTGCCTTCACATGGAAAAGATGGCATTTTTGTTTCCTAGAAAATAATCAGTCATTCTACTTACCCCCTCTAAGCTTCCAATGATCTCATTCAAAAGTTTATAGGAAGGGAGATTTTGCCGAGAAAATATTGCATTTCATATTCCATGTGATTTTCAAGTGCTCGTGTTTGACATTGCCAAGTAGGAAACAATTTTAACGTGCCAATGCTAATGTGAAAACGTAGGCCAAGGTCTCAGAGATGACAACATAGCTTGAAGGCTGTGAACCATGTCTGCTCTGTACTTCTCACTTCAGGTGAAGTTGAAGTGTGAAAAATATTGTTTACCATACTGCCTATAATAGCATTATCAAAGTCAAAAAATTCAGCCGAGTATCTACCTTTTCAGGAATGACTACATTTTTTATGAATTTACAAGTTAGATGTTTTATTTTGTTTTGGGTTAATAGTAATTGACAAATATATCCTTCATTTGTCAACCTTACATAGAACCGATTGCAAATAAAGTATAAATCCACTTTAGACATATCTTCGTGGGTTTATTTTTATTCTTTATATTTTGAGGCAGAGCCTCACTCTGTGGCCTAGACTGGAGTGCAGTGGCATGATCACCGTTCACTACGGCCTTGACCTCTCTGGGTGCAGGTGATCCTCCTGTTTAACCTTCCAAGTAGGTGGGACTACAAGCATACACCACCACCACACCCAGCTAATTTTTGTATTTTTTGTAGAGGTGGGATTTCTCCATGTTGCCTAGGCTGGTCTTGAACTCCTGGCCTCATGTGATCTGCCTGACTTGGCCTCCCAAAGTGCTGGGATTACAGGTGTGAGCTACCACTCCTGGCTCCTAGTGGGTTTATTAATTGAGTACATTAGAAAGGCCCTTCCTAAAACTTTTCCATGTATTTTGGACCCATAAAGGAGCATTTTACTAGGGCACAAAGCCTTGGCAATTTGAAGAGCACTCTTTCAATCCCTAAATTCACTTTTTTGAAGAGGCCCATCTAGTCTCTAACAGCTGGGAAAAAACATTGTCTGTTGAGAGTTTGCCTGCATGCTGGAACAGATGAAAACTTTTCCCCATCCCCACCTCATTTCTAAAACAGCATGAGCAAGTTTTCATCTTTATGGCTTCTTTATCTTAATAGAAATGTAACTCTTTCATTAAATACCGCAGAGGTGTGAAACCTGAGTTCTACCATACATGATGTCATCAATATTGGGCAGAATTGTTTAGGAAACGTTGAAAGGGAGAGAAGAAACCCCAGTCTGCCCCCTTTTCCCCCCTAATTTAATAAAGTTGCTCAGCCTTCTGAGCCCAGTGTGGTTTTCTTGAATTGTATAGCTGTTGCACAGCTGAGAACAACCTAGATCAATGCTGATCTTTGGCTAAAATGAAATAAAGGACTCTATAGAATGAAAAGTTAAGTGCCCAGTCACTGGGACCATCTCTAGGTGTATTCTCCTCCATGGAAGGCAAGAAGCCCAAAGAAGGTGTACTGAACATTAAAGGAAAAAGAAAAATCTTCAAACAATTGGCTTGGGAACAGACACATAAGAAAATCCAGCTAGAAAGCTACTGTGTTTCTCATCTTTCACCTGCCAGCATGGAATTAGATTTTTTTTGGAGAATTTGGGCTGGGAGCACATGCTGAGACCCGAAGTAGGAGCTGTGTTATTTTGCAGGCTCCCACCTCACCCCACCTAGACTAATGCTGTTGGTTGGAGTGGGTAGGAAAGAATGAGGTCGTTGTAGTCTATTTTTCAGGATTTTCATTCCTTTTGCTCATTTGAAACAGTTGACTCCTTCAAGCCTTCAGGTTCCTAAATCTTTCCTTTGCCATTTCAGGACTAGAAGGATCATTAGAGTTGATAGAAAGTAAAAACGTATTGGACTGATTACAGTGACTGGTGCTGATGGAGTACCAATCCGGATCTTTCTTCCACCTCTGAGTTTTTTCAGCATTTTCATTCTTTAATATAATACAGGGCCCTATCTAGCAGAAGAGGAAATACATGACAAATTATCTTACTAAATGTTTTAGTTCCTTAGTGAAAGTTTACATACAGATCAATCATTAAATAATAATTATTATATAACATAGTTTAGATATATACGAGATCTAAAACATGAATATATTTGATAAATAATGGATCACATTGCATGTTTTTTGAAAAACTCTGAATTCACCCCTTTCAGACAAAGAGGTTAAGTCCATTTACCTGGGAGATAGGAAGCAGTCATGCTGGACTTGCCTTAGCTGCCAGCCCACTGTGCATGATCATTTGAAAGTTGCTCGAGAACTTGCTGCTGTTGTATTCCCATTGGAGAGGAAATCAAGTCTCTGCCTGCCTCTCACATTCCCATCAGAGGGCAGGAGGTACAGCCAACTGGACCAATACTTATCCTACCGGGCCAGCTGTTACAGCCAAGGATCCCTGCATGGCTCCACTCACTGCTTCAGGCTAACCCATTCTCCACACAGCAACTTGACTTATTTCACGTTCTGGATAATAGACTCTGACTGCTGTTTCTACCTTTACTAACTTTTCTAGCTGTGGCTTCTTTCTTGCCATTTATATTTGAACAAATTTCTGGTCTCAGGCCCTACTGTCGATCCCATCCTGTCGACTGCACTAGATACTTTTGTTTGCTTCCCAGTCATCCCTCCTTCTCCCACCCACATAACCTTTCTTCCCGTTGGGGAATTTCTCTTCTCTGCTGCGAGTCTGCTCACTGTAACCGTTGGGGAATTTCTCTTCTCTGCTGCGAGTCTGCTCACTGTAATCTGTAATCGTGCCACTGTAGCTCTACTTTTAGGGGTGATGCCTGATTGGCTTAAACCAATAAGTGTATCCTACCCGTCCTTGGCCACAGGGATTAAAGAATGAGCAGAACAGAGACAGATACAAGAAGAAGTATTTGATGGAATACCTGTGAAAGAAAAACTTGTCCATATTTTCCTGGAGATACTAGGGAGAACGTTTTCTTTTTCCTACTAGATGGGACAAATACAGAAGTGCCTGAATACCTGCTAGCAGCCACTTGGTGACTCTAAGGGAAGAGCCTGTGAAGAATGAAATCAACACCAAAGAGGCAGAGCTGAGAGGGACAGAGCAAGAAACCAGATCCTAGTCTCAGAGTTGCTGCTTATGTAGGAGACATTGAAATAGCTGAAATAGACAGATGAGGAAGCCCTGAAGAAGGCAGTAGCAGTGAGAGAAATTAAAGGAGTAGACTTCATAGAATGTGAACATGAGAGAGGGAAGCATTGAAGATGCAGGAAGAAAAGATCCATTCTTAGAATAAGGTTTTGCTCTAGTAGGAGTGGATAGGGTCCAGGTTATGGGTAGAAGGCTAAATCATGTATAGGGAGAGGTCTACTACTACTCCAAATGAGGAAGGAAAGCAAGAAAAAATAGGCATGTTGATAAATTTACAATCAGTCTGATTTTCAGTTTGCACTAAGATATTGCACACCTTAGCTCATTCAATCATTTATTCATTTACCCATTTAACTACTTACTGCCAAGCATTGAGTTACATGCCAGGCATACAAAATGGTTCCTTGATGACCCTTCTTCCCACAATTAGCTATGTCAAGCTGAATTTCTGTGAAGATTTGGAAGCTTCCAGAAGGTATACTTGCATATTGTATTCAATTTTCCAAATTTGAAATCAGCTCCAAGCTAGTCATACTAGAATTTCATGCATTTCTCCTAGAGATACATTTAAATTTCTTCAAAGCCTAGAGACTGATCCCAATGCTTTAAGCATAGATGTGGATCACAACTCTGTTGCCTCTTTTGCTAATGCAATATGAGGCCAACATCTTAGCAAAGGGGCCCCATGGTTTTCTTCCCTAAAAGTAACCAGTACCCAATTCCTCAGACTTTACACTAGCCCACTTTGCCGGAGTTTGCAAGATCTGCAGTTAGCCAGCTTCTTCTGGACATCACATTGTTTTTAGACAATGTCGAGCCCTGATGGGTGGAGACGCAAGAATGCTTTTTCAGTGGTCTTATTTGCAAGCCTTTGATGTTCCCTCTAAGTCATATTGTGTCAGTGGAAATGTTGTTCTGAGGACACTCTGGCAATTCTTTTCAAATGCACAAATGCTGAGTGTATGTTTTTAATGGCTTCAAGCAATGAAAATCATGTTTAAAATAATTATAAGTAGCAGCTCATTAAAGCAAGGAGGCTGAGGGCCCGGATGGCCACTGGCCTGTAGCTGTGCTTGGGAGGGCGTTGTGAAAGGGATGCTTAGGTCAATGGAAGTTCCTGTTGAGAAAATTCTGGTATAATCGAAATCAGCTGCTGCCTCTGTGGTGCAGATGCCCCTGAAAATGGGTCATTATACATTAACTGGGAAGAAACATGGGTCCCTTAGGAAAAGGGCAATTAAACACCAATGCAGGAATGAGCATATCAAATGTTTAAAGAAACTAAAATTTTAAAAAGCCCAATGAAGTGATTTATTAAAACTAGAAAGCTACAGAGATTGAAGCTTAGTATCCAAAATGTTGGGCCAAAGCAAATTCTCCAAGTGTATGTTGAACAGGTGAGCTGATGGAGAAGAAAGGAAGCTTCCAGAAACCGTGCAGACTATGGTCAACCAAGGAAGAAATGGGAGGATTAGGGATGCTGTAAGCCTATTAAGAGGATAAGAAATTCCAGCATCAGAAGGAATAAAGGAGTCGGTCATTAAAATGAATTAGAGATTAATCGAAATAAAACTTAAGAAGGCTGAGCCTGTTGATCTGCTATCAGTGGGACTTGTTTTAGCAGGGAATTTCAGGGGATTTATCACAAGATAATATGGATAAAAGTTGCTCTTAAGTCTTTAAAGGGATACAACCAAATAAAGTAATCCTGCAAGATGACTTTCCTTTTACAACGACCCATATTCAAGACAAAAATATATATATATATGCATAAGAATATTGTATCTTTTGCAAATAAATATGCAAAATATATCATCTTTGTGCTTCATTTTTCTCTAACTCTGGGGAAAAAAATCAATTTTGGTCTCCTTCTTCGAGAGAACCAAATCTAAATTTGAGCAGCACTTCTTGCCAAATAAACTCATCCTTTTAATTATGTTAGAAGTTAGAAGGACACACAGAGGGGGGAAAAAACATTTTCAAATTTTTTCTTTGCTTGCTTCAATCAGTTCAGATCCTTCCCATTTTAAGATAGCAGCAAGAACTTGAATATTCAGAAACCCAACTTCACCAGAAGCTTGAGTTTCTGAATTCACAGCGATGATTATAGGCAATTATAGCCTTTATCTTTTTCCATTAATAGCATAAAGTGGCCAGTTAAAAAAAATTTTAAAAATCTTACATGGCTTTCTTACTTCCTTTTTATGAAATTGACTACTATGTCCTTTTGCTTTCTACTTATTTATTTCTCTCTTCAGAGACAGATAGTGAACTGGAATTCTACTTTTGTCTACTATTGGCTAAGTGAAAACAACGGGGTCTTTTTGTGATGACTTCTTTTTATCTTCAAATGTTAATATTTACAATGAGTTTTTGCTACCTGTCTTTCCTGAGAATGGACTCCATATACCCCCTGCTTTCACTTTCCTGAGTTAACCATCGGGGATCTGGTCCGCAATACCTTGCCCAGCTCTTAAAGGCACCAGCAGAGGTGGACCTAGTGCTGGAGTGTTCTAAGATATAACTGTCCTCTTTGGGACCCTTGCTGACATTCCAAAGGGTGTGCTGCAAAGAAAAAGCCAAATCAGAGACCAGTAAAGTCTCTTCAAATCAGACAGCCTGACAAGACAGTGTCAGAGTGCCAGTGGTCCTAAACATAAAAGGATAGGGACTTCTAAGTAACTGGAGGAGCTACTTTGACCAGGAGTTCCTTCCTGCTTCTCCTGGACCCCAACAGGCTCTGGAGGGTCCTCCAGTGTTGGCTGTTGGGTCTCAGGTCTTGACACACTCCAGAATGCAGGAGACAGCTTATCATAATGGTTAGGAGCACAGGCTTTCAAATGAAGCAGGCCTGAGAACTAGCCACTCCAAAAGGGCTCCTGGTGTTTACCAACCAACCAGCCTGAATGCACCCAATCTTGGAAGGTAAGCAGGTTGGGGCCTGGTTAGTACTTGGATGAGAGTCCAAAGACGACTTTTGAGACTCATAAAAAGTCTTTGAGACTCACAGCTCCAAATTCCCAAGAGCTGGGTGTTTTGAAAAACAAAACACCTGAAGGAATAGGAACCTTCAGTTGATTTTATATATATATATATATATATATATATATATATATGTATATAAACTTATAGAAAAGAAAATCGGTAAAGGTCCAATGGCTTGTCTACATAGACCCAATAAAGTTTGACAGAGCTGGGAGAGGAGGAGCTAAGGAGAGAGAGCAAAGGCAGCTAAAGTGTGGCCTCTTCCCTGTGAAAGGGTGCTGCTCCTTCCCACTAACCAGGGGAGGAAGTAGGGGCTGGACAATAGGAATCACAGACAAGTGGTAAAGTGACTCACTGCCCGGGAGTTTGAAAGGGCATCAGGCCTTGTAGAGAAGACTTTCATGACAGTTTAGGTACTGGGCTTAGATTACTCTGATAACAGCCAGTTCTAAGCAGGAAAGGCTAAAAGAGGGGTGTGAGAGCAAATGGTACAGGAGACATCTTAGTAGGCCTGTGGACATAGAGTTGCCTGTGGACTGGATGTGGCTCCCTCCTCACTGAATGTCACGTAAATCTCCGCCAGCCAAGAGGAAAGGTGAGGAGAGGCCAAGCCTAAAGACATTGATTTCAAAGCCAAAAGGACTGAGATGTCAGCAAGGTGTCTGAAGTTACCTGGGTATAGCTAGATTTTGTCAGTAGGCTAAATGGTGGCTTAAAAGATAATTTAAGCTCCTTAATAGAAAAATCATCAAATGTATAGCTTTTATATTCCCAAGTTTGTGGATTGCAAATTTTGCCCTTGGTAAAAATTTAGTACATACAGTCAACCTTTCAGTTTGGGCAAAGGATTCATTAAGATTTAACATACTTGATAATCAGGACTAAAGATTTGTGGTTAAAAAGGTGATAGAAAGGGAGCTTGGGCAGTGGAGTTACTCAATATTCAGTGAGAAATAAATGATGTTTTGTTTATTTATTTATTTAGATAAGGATCTCATTCTGTCTCCCAGGTTGGAGTGTAGTAGTATGATGATAGCTCACTATAGACTCAAACACCTAGGCTCAAGTGATCCTCTTGCCTCAGCCCCCTGAGTAGCTAGGACTGTAGGCATGTGCCACCATGCCTAGCTAATTTTTAAATTTTTATTTTGTAGAAACAGGGTCTTGCTATGTTGCCCAGGCTGGTCTTGAACTCCTAGTCTGAAGTGATCCTCCTGCCTCAGGCTCCCAAAGTACCGGGATTATAGGTGTGTGCCACCACACTTGGCCAGAAATGAGGCTTTGAATTTAAGAGACAACCACAATGAATGAAAAGAAAGCATGGATTCAAAATATGTCCCAGATATTAAAAGAATTCAAAAACTGATTGAGTGTAGAGTGCAAAGTGAAGGGACAATCCAAAGATTGAAAATTCCTGAGTTCCTGGACCAAAGTTGGAATCATCAAGGAAGTACAGAAAAGCAACTGATGATGTGGGAGATGATGGGTTTATCTTTCAAATAATTCGTCCAGTGTTTTTACTTACATCAACCAATAATCAAAATAGCCATGTGAGAAAGACAATTTTGTAGATGCAAAAATGGATGTGCCGACTTGTGCACAAATGTTCATAGCAACACTATTCATAAAAGCCAAAAAGTGGAAACAACTCAAATGTTTATCAATTCAGCCAAAAAATGGAATGAAATACCGATGCACACTAGGACATAGATGCACCTTAAAAACATTACACTAACTGAAATAAGCCAATCATAAAATGCCATCTATCATATGATTCCACTTATATGAAATATCCAGGATAGAGAAATCTATAGAGACAGAAAGTAGATTAGTGGTTTCCAGGGGCTATTGAGGAGGATTTGGGGAAATGCAAGTAGCTCATGTGTACAGGATTTCTTTCAGAGGGGATAAAAATTTTTTAAAATTGATTGTGGTGATGTTTGCAGAATCCTGTGAATATACTAAAATACATTGACTTTACACTTAAATTGATGAATTGTGTGTTATACTAATTATATCTTAATAATTTGTTTTCTTTTTTTCTTTCTTTCTTTCTTTTTTTTTTTTTTTTAGAAAAAAATGGATTTGCAGAGAGCCTAAGCAGCTTGTTCAAGCTGAAGCAACTAGTGAAAGCATCTAGGATTGTCCAAAGCTGAGTACATAGAGGCTCAAAAAAAAAAAAAAAAAATTCCAGGTCTGCCTCAAATTGCATCATTTTTGAGACAGATTGGGTAGGCATTTTCCTTTGGCCTACTTTCAATGCATACTTGGCCAAAGTTGGTATCCAAATTTAAATTCAAATCTACAACTACATAGACTTGTTTCTATTGTTTCTAGTAGAATGTCATAAACTCAATTCCATAGAGGTAAACAGATATAAAACTAGGTTAAGAATGCTCTGATAAAATATATTGAATGATGTATTAGTCCATTCTCACACTGCTATAAAGAACTGCCTGAGACTGGGTAATTTATGAAGGAAAGAGATTTACTTGACTCATAGGGCTAGGGAGGCCTAGTACCATAGGGCTAGGGAAGGCTCAGGAAACTTACAACCATTGCCTAAGAAGGACCAAACATGTGTTTCTTCACATGGTGGCAGGAAGGGGAAGTGCTGAACAAAAGGGGGAAAAGCCCCTTATAAAACCATCAGATCTCATGAGAACTCATTATCACAAGAATAGCATGAGGGTAACCATCCCTATGATTAAATTACCTCCCACCAGGTCCCTCCCATGACATGTGGGGATTATGAGAACTAAAATTCAAGGTGAGATTTGGGTGGGAACACAGAGGCAAACTCTATCAAATGATTAGATTTTTAATGGTCAGGAAAAAAGAAGTTGCAAAACTTTGGTTGCCTAATGAATCACATATTGTAGAGAGTAGAATGCCAACACTAGGCTAGATGGCACAGATGGAGCCCTAAGTTTCTCTTGTGGTAAATAACCAAGCTAAGGCAGAATGTGGTTCAGTGTCTTGCCCAAAGCCAATTGTGCCACTGAGCTGGTGTTGGAAACAAAGACCAAAGAACTTTTTAGGGTTCAGTGCTTTGATGCCATGTTACTGGGGGATGTTTCAAAGATTTTCTGAATTGCTTACAACAGGTTTTTAACTTAGCATCAGAAAATAATACTCTGATTCAGAATTTTAAAAAAAGTGGTTACAACAATTGTATTATTCAAAAAAGCAAAGGAAATTCTAGTCCCAGAGATGTGAAAGATTAATAGATTCTCTACATCCCATAGTTGTTTTAATTTCCTATACAATAAAACCATTTTGAAACGCTAAACCTGAAACATAGTCTGTACATGACAGCAAAGAAACTTTTAGAAAAAGAATAAATTGCTGAATGCAAGTGCAGACTGTAATTTCTTGACATGGAATGGAAGCAGATGTGCCCAACTTAACATATCATTATTAAATTTGTTTCCATGTGGCATTTTCTTCTCCTTTTGTGGGAGGGAGGGGTCTTGGTACAAAGTTCTCATTTCTGTTAACCAAACAACCCTGTTTTTGTATATGCTATGAACAGTTAAACTTGGGTCGTGCAGTAATTGTGAATAAAAGTTTAAGCTATAGACCTAAGTTCAGGGTGTTGTCTCTACTACATGTGGTTTTAAGACAAGGCTGTTAAATAAGCTGGACCACTCCTTTGAAGCAGTAGGATGTGAGAGTCTGTTGTACCTTTAGCATCCTCTAGCACTATTTATTAAACTATGGTATGAAGTTGCAAAAGGTGAGCATCTATCTATCTATCAATTAACCATCTGTTTGTCTATCGGTCATGGGTAGACCACAAGGCTAAGCATGCTGGCTACCATCACTGACGGAAGAGCAATGCAAGTTAGGCATCTTCCCCACTGTGCTGGAATGGAGGAAGTGCAGCTCTGAGAGGTTCAGGAACTTGCCTGTAGTCACAGCTGGGAAGTGACAAAGCTGGAATTGCAAAGTTCTGACTACAAAGCTGGAGCACTCTCTGCTACGTGTGAAAGCTTGCAGCCTATCCTTGGCACCCACTCAGTTTACGGGAGAAATTGTAGTGATGGAAGTTAAGGGACTGCCCACCATGAGATTTCCTAAGGTCGGAGACGAGGGTGAGACATCTACATGGTCTCACCTGCAGGCTGATGATGGGAGGCAAAAAACGTTAAAGTAACTGAGACATGTCACTTTTCAAACTAAGTGAAAATGCTGGAACTCCATGTTTGTGGATTTTTTTTTGAAGCCTGTTCCTAGCCTAGTAGAGGGGAACTCCTAAGATTCTCCATAGCATATTCTCAGGCACCTCTCAGGGAGAGAAGCAAGGCACACAGTGACCAGGGCCTAGCTGCAGGGAGACCTGAGTACCCATTCCAACTGGCCCATGGGAACATCTATTTCTTTATCCATGAATCTTGCTCTTACCTTCTTACAAAGAACCTTCTGTAATAGAAGCAAGAACCTTAGACTTGTCCTCAGGATACCTAGTTTGGAGATTGGGTTCTTGTTGTGTACTACCCCTGTGACTTATGGGATGCGACCTCACTTCTCTTCTACTCAGTTTCTTTATCTGTAGGCCGGGCATGGTGGCTCACATCTGTAATCCCAGCACTTTGGGAGGCTGAGGCTGGTGGATCATGAGGTCACAAGTTCGAGACCAGCCTGACCAGCATGGGGAAACCCCGTCTCTACTAAAAATACAAAAATTAGCCAGGCATGGTGGTGCTCGCCTATAATCCCAGCTAGTTAGGAGGCTGAGGCAGAAGAATTGTTTGAACCTAGGAGGTGGAGGTTGTAGTGAGTCGAGATCACCCCACTGCACTCCAGCCTGGGTGACAGAGCAAGATTCTGTCTCAAAAAAAAAAAAAAAAAAAAAAAAAACCAAAGAAGAATATTCTTCCCTCCTGCAGAGATGTCCTTTTGTATCAGGTATGATCCCCAACTCATGTTTCTAACATGGAAGAAGTTAACTGCTCCATTCTAGGTCCTTCAAATACTTTTCTGTTGTATGCCTGTGATCATGCATTTGTGGGGCTGGGAGGCTGAGAGGAAGTCTATGGCTTGAGACCTTTGAACAAAGCAGGGGTCAACACACCAGGTCTGCTTTTATATGGATCCTTTGAAGACCGTACTCCAATATTCTGAGCTGCATATGAAATACAGGCCAATGGGACTGGGGCCTAAAATGCTGATATATGAACACTTAAAAATATACAAGTCACTCAAAGGAACGGTTCAAATGGCTAATAAATTTGGAACGAATACAAAGAAATACTTTCCCAAGCAGAGTGTGGTCGACCTGTGGAATTTGCAGCTGCAGGAGGTAATTGAGTCAAATGCTGTGGGTGGATTTCATAGAGTTGGTGTGGCAGACAGCTGCCGAGGCGATGCAAATTGTGCTGTTAAAATTATGCTCCAGTTAGACATTCACTATCGTAGCAAGGGGACAGAGTCTGTGGGACTAGAGGCACAAATGGAGTAGCAGCTATTTTTACTGAAGAGCCTTTTATTTTTCCAAAGTAAATTCTCACCTCACTCCTCGGAAGTAACATGAAAAGGAGGAGAGGGTGGTTAATGTGAGCTCCTCTAGTTGAGTGTGTATCAAAAGAGAGGCACATTTGTAGATTTTTTTCTCAAAAAGAAAAATGGTGCAAAATGTCTTTATACCTTAGGTAAGTTGAGCTCTCATGGGATCGCATATTTTCAACTAAACTTTCCAAATCGAAGGTTCTTCAGAGCAGCCTGATCTATTTTTCCCTAGCTGGTTCTGCAAAGATGGAAACAAAGAGCTGTTTTTGCCTGTAAGTAATTCTGTTGACTCTCTTGACCTTGAACTGGATGGCTGAAAGGGTCTTCAGAAGATCCTTGTCCTCCAAGCCCACCTCACATCTTCAGGAATCTTCTGGGAATTCTCTGGGATTGTTGCAACTCTTGGATTTTATATATATTTGTATATATGCAAGCAAAGAAAACATCAAGTGTCCAGAATTTTAACATATTTTCCTTTAGGGCTGGACAGATGCATCTAAATCACAGGTCCCAACGTTCTGCTAGTGGATGAAGCTTTGGTGTTCATGATGACACCACCACCCTTCTCTCTGCTTATTCTTGGCCCTTGTCCACTCATTCTGAAATCCTGGCATTAGCAACTCTTCAGAGTCAGTGGCCCGAGTTCTTGACTCTCATCGTTCTGGCCAGTCATGGGTGGTGGCTGGAAGATAAAGGAAGTGTAATGATGACAACGTGATTCTCCAGGGGACTTTGAGGAACCTCGGCCAAAGGTCTTGGAGTGACATCAGCCTGTGGGCGGCAGAAAGTCAGCCTGGATGCCAACATTAGCACCTGGGTCCACATCGTGCCCTGTAGAGACTTATATTTTATAAGATGAACACTAGTCCTTTTCACTGATACAAAGAGCTCACATTGCCAAATCCCATGAAATAGGGCTCTATTCTCAAGGGGAAAGTAGAATTCACCATGCGTGGTTTTGGTCTCTCTTCTCTCTCTTTCTCTTGTGTGTGTGTGTGGTGTGTGTGTGTGTGTGTGTGTGTGTGTGTCTGGACTAAGAGAAATCTCTATTCCCTGGGTACAAAACCAGAGAAGTCTCGTAAAAGACTAAAGAACCCCAAAGACAGATGATGGACAAACCTGCCGTCATTTTGGGTCTGTCAAAGCTTCAGCTCATTCGCATGTTTCTGAGTCAGTAAAACCAAAAACATATTTTTCCAAACACATTTCCACCCTCCCATCATTTTTAAAATCCTGTGTAATTTAAGGGAAATTCAATCCATATGCTTTTGATTTGTTTACACTTGTATCATCAAAATATGTTTTTAAAGAGCTTGTGGAGATCCCAAAAGGCTCCTCAGCCTTTTAAATGAGCCTTTTAAAGCTTTTTTCCCCCCCTCTTAGTAACAGGAGGTTGCATGTTGCCAAGGGTAAATGAACTTGAAAATGAAGAGGTTTGTGCTGGGCTCAGAATTTTAAATCTACCACTTCTGCTTGGGGTTTAAATTCTAAAATTGGCTTCTGGAGGCTGGTCTTCTCTCAGCACTGTTACCTGTCAGGGATGAACAGGGGACTTGCGGTGAAACAACTGTAATCACCAGAACAAGGGGCCAGAGAACTTCAGAAACAACTAAAGAGAGAGCACAAGGATAACATTTTTTCCTTTTCCTTTAAAAAGAAAAAAAGAGTGAAAGAAAAAGGGAAGGGAAGAAGAAATAGAAAGAAGGAGAAGGAAAAGGAAGGAAGGAAGAAGTGAGGGAAGGAAGGAAGGAAGGAAAAGAAGCAAAGCAAAGCAAAAAATTAAAAGCCCATCTCTAACAACCCAGAATGTCCCATTCTGCCCAGGAAAAATGACAGTGTAAAGTTGTCCCAAGAAATTAATGACATTGACTATATTTTCCTGTATCTTTGAGATCCTTAAACTGTTCTTCACAAAATCCCCTGTATTACATCGGATCATTACTCTTGATGTTGAAAGGCAGACTTTTTCTATTTTAAAGATGACAAAACTGAGCTGGTTTACACAATTAGAGAGAGGCTGCACTGTGAATAGAGCTGCTTCCTGATTCTTGCTCACTCCACCTCTCTTTCAACCCCATGCCCAATTTACAGATGAGAAAATGTAAGTAATTAATAGAGTGCAAGCTCTTTACGAACAGAGACTACCTCTTTATTCTATCATCCTAGGATCCCAACACCTTCTAGCATTGTGCATTCACACAGAGGACAAAGTCAATGATTATCTGGAGGAGCGTAAACAATCAGATCCATGTAAACTAGATGAAGAATTCAGAAGAGCTAAGTACACACACACACACACACACACACACACACACACACACACACACATTCTTAGGCATTAGGAATTTGATTTTGCTTGAACGATTTGAGTCTCTTGATCTCTCTGGTTGTCCTATCTCGCCCATTACTTGGCTTTGTCAGATAATTCAGGCCCAGTCATTTCCAGAATACCATCATCAGTCAGTTTTTCTTTCATATCTGAAATCAATGTCTTTAATTCTGCAACTCAAAGAAATGGAAGGGAATACAAAACAGAACAAAATTCTTTTAATGGCTTACAAATTGTTCCAGCATGATGATCAAATGAGCCCCGTCTGGGTGTATACATGTCTCTGACTTTCTCGTGGAGGCAATGCTGGGACCAGAGCACATAGCCATACCCTCAATCTGTGATTTCTAATTGGCAAAATGCAAAATAATCAGTCCAAAGCCTGTGAACGAGATGTGTTCACAGATTTGTCCCTATGTTGACATTTCTCATTTCAATCCAATGTCTTTTAACTGATGGCTTCTACTCATTTTTGTGAGGCCTATTAGACGAATTGAAATAACATATACAAACACCAACCATTCACCTTAGAAAGTAAATAGAAGACATGAGTATGATTTTTACATTTTTAGATTCAATGACAATGACTACAAAATTCCCAAAAGCCTATTTAGTATGCCAGGTGAAATTTCCAGAATTTGGTGGAGTATTTCTATCTCTTTACTGAGATGTAAGGATATAAATATATTCTTTCCACATGCCCATAAAGACACATGTTTACATGGAGTAACATCATTCTGTAATAGGTTGTGGGTCTGCCAGTAGCTGGAAGTTTCTCTGCATTTTAGGAGTCTTTCGTGTAGGTAATTGTAAATGATTTTTCTCAGAAGACCAGAGGAAGCTGAGCAGATCAGCAAGCAAAAATATTGATCATAGAAACAGAGCTTGGTATGAGCTTTCACGCTTTAGAAGTAAATATTTGTCTTGCCACATCTTCTTTGATTTTGCTATATTTTGAAATATTCTTATAGCCAGAAGGTTAGAGCTCATCTAGTTCAGTGTTTCTGCAAGTTGCTTAAAGATAAGCCTCACCGGAGGTCTAGGCTTCAATGCAGATCTATGAAACCAGCATTTCCAGGGGAAAGGCCTGAGTGAGCATCTTCAAAAACCATGTATGGAATCTGTATCACTCGGGACGAAACATTGACCGGGTGCCTTGCATGCACCAGCTTTGTGGCCGAGGTAGGTGAACACTGGGGACCCTCACTCCTCTCTGTGCTTTTTCCACTTTACCTATCCATGTCTTTGGTGAGCACAATTGAGCTTTCTAGAAATATCCAAAATCAGACTGTAGGAAGATAAAAATTTGGACCTGTGTGTGCTTATATGTGTCTTACATTTTCTCAGTCTTGATCTTCGCACCTATAGCATGCAGAGTTCAGAGGAGATTCCTGGGGCTTTTGCAGCTTTCCAGGTATGAGACAACTTTAATCCTTACTGCACATACCATAAAAGCAGAGGCTGCTTCTTACTGATCTTTGAATCCCCAGGCCTAGCACATAAAGATGCCCAACAAATGTCTATTGAAGAAGGAAAAAAAAAAACCCTGTAAGAATGTAACATATTAAACTAGGGGGTCCACAAAGCACAACCTTTTTTGTTTCCAGGCTTTTACATGTAACAGTGATTTTATAAAAGTAAATCTGTTGTTGCAGATCCGTATTATTATAAATGTTCATTATATACTTAAGTGTTTTGTTTCTCTGACACATCCATGAAATCTTTCCATGTCTTTAGGTTTGAGTCATTTAGAAATGAGTCAGTCTCTTTAAGAATTCCTAGGAAAGAAACCTCTTACTTTTTCTCAAATGTCCAACTTCAAATACTCAAGCCTTTAAGTCACATGCTCTGTTTTCTTTAAAAACGGAGCACAGATAAAACTGTTGTTTTCCATTTAGCATTTTCAGATGTGCCGGGGAACAGACCATTTCGAGGAAAGTATGTTACGATTTAAAGTCTTACAATTTAAAAATTCATTAAAAAAACCCAGGAGGCCAACCCATCCTCTGTGAGGCTGCTATTAATTTAACCCCCCTTTGTGGACAGAACACAGGTGCAAGGCTTTGAAGGAGTCAGGAAATGAAGCGATGGAAGACATCAGGCTCTGGCCTAAACCATGACTTCATGGCTTGGGAGATGCCTGAAGCAGGGGCTGAAGCGAAGAAGAATCATATGTGGGTGTAATTCTTCAGGTAAAGCTAGGAGGTCAGTAAGGATGCTTTTCTGCATCTGGTCCACATTTGAAGGCTTCAGAGGATGATAGAGGGAGTGAGGCACCCTACAAAAGGGGTGAGAAGGGAGCACAAGAGGCAGGCCTGCCTGGATAGCTTGGGAAGCCCCAATTCAAGGTCTCTGCTGGCTTACTCTTGACCATTTTACAAAAGATGTGAAACTCCCCACTGTTGCAGTCTCTGGCACATTCTTTACCCATATTTTGAGAAACAAAAAAGCAATAAAGAAAGCAAGGAGAACCAATGTGTGACATTGCACAGACCTGCGGAGGGAACTGTTTTTCAAAAAAATACGCGGTTAAGTGCTGTGATGATTTGAACCCTTTTCACAGTTTTAAGTAAACGGCTAGAAATGAAATTGTTAGCACCAGGGTGGTATGAGAAGCCCAAATTCATGACTTGTGACTGGGTTTGTTACGTAACCTGTGGTGTGTTACTTGTGAACTGATACTGTCCAGAGTACTCCCAGGGAAGATCAGCACACACAATGAGACTTCCCAGAGACCACTAGCTTATTTCAGGCATAACCTTTCCTAGGCAGCGATGCAAATGAAGTTTCAACCAACTCAGCAACTCACGGTCAGGGAGAAGCCCAAGTAAGATCTTTGGCCGAACATCTGAAGGGCAATGCTTGGCCCCAGAAAACAAGCATCTTATTTCCATTTCCAGCCTCTCTCCTGTTTCCCCACATAGCCCTGACCTCTCTTCAAATCGATTTCCATTTCCACTGAATGGAATTAACATGTTTGTGTGCATTTCCAGTGATTGTATTCTATTGACCATTCTGTTCTCTCTGTTATAACACAAGGCCCTATCCACCTTTTATTTGTACCCAAGCCTCTGGTACCTTACAAAATGTCCTGTAGGCGCTGACTTGACCGACAGGAAAATCTTGTTGGATTGGAGAGTCTGTTTGATTTAGGCACATCCTTCAGAATGTATCACAGCAATACTCTTGTATGAATGCCCTCAATGGGCTCATGAGCTGCAGATCTGTTGACAGATCTTCCAGAAAAGTAAATAAGAGAAAAGTATTAAAGCTGAGAACAGGGATTAGGTTGAAGACAACTATGTATAGAGGGATTATTCTAGTTACTTGCAAGTTTTCTGTATAAAACTGATGAGATCATGACTCAGTCACCTCTTAAACAACTGGTATAGTGCTTTATTTATACAAAGTGGGCAGTTTGTAAATATTTGTAGAATAGAATTGGGAAAATATGTGAATCACTTCAATGCCTATTGTAGCTACTGTCTCATTCATTTTCTCTGTCCGCGAAATAGACCAAGATCAGGCTGAACTTTCACTTGTCTATTTCAAAACCTGTGTCTGAGCCCGTTCTCCTCTTCAAATGGGAAAATCTACAGACCTTGATAAAGTTGATGTCTGGAAATCTGTATGTGCTCACCCAGCCCACCCAGTGATTTCATTCATAGAATTCTTCATCTCTTCCCTAGATAGTAGGATCTTAGTGATAGAGGTCACCAACAATCTACTTACATGAAAAGCAGAGGCAAATAAAAATGCAGTGTGCTCTCCCAGTGAAATGGACCAGAAGTACAATTGCAGCCAAAATGAAAGAATTCTTATTCTAGCTCCTTGGCCACCCAGGCTCCTAAGACTTCAGAAAAGTTAGGAAAAAAGACTCTTAAGGAGAGAATAGAGGAGCGAAAGATGCCCTTCAGACAATCTGACAAAGACAGCAATTTTTGCTGTAGATCAGACTAATATGTATTTGGGAGGTAGTGGTACCAAGGAAACCCTTATAAATAGAAATACTGGCCTTTGGAATTTAAAATTAGTTTTGCTTGTTGGACAGATTAATGACATTCACAGATTAATAAGAGCTCCATGTGTTTATTCCCTAATGGTTCAAAAGCTTGGGGTTGGGAGACAAGAGAAAAAAATGAAAATGATGGTCTGTCCCTTGCACACATGAAAGTACTATGGGTTAGCTGTGTTTTCTCTGTCCAGGATTCTTTCCTTGTCTTTTTGGAGCTTCAGTAACCGGAGACATACATGTTAGGTGCAAGACAGAATTCCACTTACTAGCAAATAGAAGGCTGCAGGGCAAAGAGAAATAATGCCAAAACACTTCCCTCAGTGCAATTTTCCACAGAGAGCCCATCAGACAATGTGTAGGTGAATCCACAGCTTCTCACGACTTCTGTGACTGCCACTCTAATCCGAGCCATCCTTGTCTTTCATCTGGATGATTGCAGTATCCCCCTGATAGATCTCTGTGCTTCGTTCTGTGCCCTCCTTCCTTGTTTTCAACCTAGCAGCTAAAGTGGTCCTTTTGCCATGAAACTTGGAGTGTGTCAAGCTTCTGAACCTCAGTGATAGGGTTGCCAGGTAAAGTAGGAGATGCCCACTTATCTGAATTTCAAATAAAGAATCAGCAATTTTTTTTAGCATGAATATATCTCAAAAGTTGCATAGGATATATTTACACTAAAATTTATTTGTTGTTTATATTGTTTTTCTATATACATTGCTGCTATAGCAGATTTCCACAAACTTAGTGTCTTTAAACCCCGTAAATGTATTATCTTAGTGTCTTTAAACACCACAAGTGTATTATCTTATCTGTCTGGAGATCAGAAGTCCAAAATGGGTCTCATTGCACTAAAATCAAGGTGCTGACAAAATTATGTTTTTTTGCCTTTTTTTAGTTTATAAAGGCAGCATGGATTCCTTAGCTTGTGACACCTTCCCCCATCTTTAAGGGCAGTGATCCAGTCACTCTGAGCTCTGCTTGGACCAACACATGTCTTCCTTCAACTCTTCTGCCTTTCTCTCCCATCTTCCAAGGACCCTTATCATGCCCTTGGACCCACCCAGATGATCCAGGATAATATTCCCGTTTCTAGCCCCTTAACATAATCCTATCTGCAAAGTCCCACTTGCCATATAAGGGAACACATGCCATATAAAGGAATAGGTTCTGGAGATTAGGACATGCCTATTTTTGGGGGTCGTTCTGCCCACCACATTGTTTATTTGAATTTCAAATTTCACTGGTGTTCTGGGATTTTGTTTGCTAAGCCTGGTAACCCTAGCCCATGATTTACATTTCACTCAGGGAAAAACCCTACTCTCTCTACTTAGTTAGAGGGCCCCTGATATGACCCTTTGCTCACTCCATTCTAGCTACACTGCTCTTTCTGTTCCTTGAACCCTTTCAAGCACACTTCTATCTCAGGCTCCTGCTTGGCACTCTCTTCACACCTCTTGGACACTGCCTTCAACTAGGTCCTTGAGGAAATGTCATCTTGCCCATGAAGTTTTCCTTGAGAACCCTCTCTCCACCAATCATGTGCCTTGTTCATCTCGCTCATTTTATTTTTCTCTGCAGCACTAAACGCTATCTGAAGGGCTTATATTGCTTATATTAATATATCTTGTTGACGGTGTCTATTTCCACCTACTCTTTGGCTACCTCTAGGGGAGTTTATCTCCTAATATATCTCCCACACCTGATAGGTCCGTAGCTCAGCAGACGTGCTAAATACATATCTGTTGGCTGAAAGAATGAATGAATGAACCAACAGGGTGGATAAAGTCATGGCAGATCTTTGTCTTGCCAGATCTAAGAAGTTCGTGGTTGCTTTTATTTTCTACATTGAAGTGAAGCCTCAACAAACTCTATTTTAATATGCTCATCTAAAAATAGGAGAGAGCCCTGACTTGTGATGTATGGGAATCTATTAACTGGGGATAAGCAGGTATAGTTTTAGCAACAGCTGCCTCTCCTCTGCTCTTAAATGTCTGTGCAGTTCTGAGCTGTGTCTGTCTCATTGCTCATTGTAGTTGCTAGGCTTGGTTCCAGAGAGTTAAAATTTTCCCATGATCTTTGTCATCCAACTAATAACAATAACAAACAGTCCTTAAAATGTAACTTTCAAAACCTTTGAATTCCTTTATTCTCATGCGTGGATTATTTCTTTATTAACTCTTTCAACTGTGAAATTTTTATAGATTTTAATGGTACCATTCTCGGGAATTTAAATGAAGCTTTTTTTCTGAGAGTCACAGGGCCTGAAGGATTGACAGAGAAAAAGAAGAGAGAGGACTGAGGCTTCTCTGCAAAACAAACCTCACTAAGAAAATACCTCTGTGAGCCTCAGTTCCATACCTGGCAGAGCGGATTAGAGTCATGTAGACATCTTGCTGATGGTTTACGTCAAACTAACATTTTAAACAACGTGACAAAAAACAAAAATAAACAATCTATAATAGGAATTACAATTTCAAACTACTCTGAATCTGAACTATAGATTTCAAAATACTCCCTAATGAAGGAAACAATGACAAAAAATTATAATAGAGGTTTCTGAAATATATTTCTCAATACATGAATGAATGATTGATTAAACACATACATCCATGGATTCATCTGTGAATCCCATGTGTCTTGTGTTCTTACCTCTGTTATAACTTTTAGCATAGAGATTGTCCTTTATCTCTCAATATAACGAGATCAAAGCACTTTGGCCTGGACACTTTAAAAAATACAGATGATAAACATTTATGTAAACAAGGATGCCCTGATCTCCGAATTATTCCATGATTTATCTTAAAATCCCAAGCATTTCAAAAGAATGCTTTATTTTTCCTCCTGCTGGCTTGGGAAGCAAGTGACTGATCCTGATATTAGACAGAAAAACACAATTCTGTCGACATTATGCACCTTCCCGCCCCCTCTGCCCGACCTGGCTCTCTCCTTTCTCCAAACCTGTTGCATTCAATACGTGGAATTTCACAGCTTGACCCTTCATTGCATTTATTTTATATTTTCTCTCTTAAAGCGTAAGCCTTGGGTACCTTACAAGACTGGTCAGTATAAGGTCATGGAAAGATCTAGGGCTTGGAACAGTGAAGACTCGTAGACAAATCCTGAATCTGCCACTCAATATACCTTAGGCAAGTTAACAATTACACTTTCTTTTTTTTTTTTTTTTGGGCGGGGTTTTGCTCTTGTTTCCCAGGCTGGAGTGCAATGGCGCGATCTCGGCTCACCGCAACCTCCGCCTCCCGGGTTCAGGCAATTCTCCTGCCCCAGCCTCCTGAGTCGCTGGGATTACAGGCACGCGCCACCGTGCCCAGCTAATTTTTTGTATTTTTAGTAGAGACGGGGTTTCACCATGTTGACCAGGATGGTCTCGAACTCCTGACCTCGTGATCCACCCGCCTCGGCCTCCCACAGTGCTGGGATTACAGGCTTGAGCCACCCCGCCTGGCCAACAATTACACTTTCTATTGCATTCTATTTGTACCTATAACATAGGATTTAATATATACTTCATGTTTTGTTGAGAGAATTATACACAACAATGTATGTGGAAAGATTGACATTAAACCACAACACAGTATGTGCTCAATACTTTTTGTTTTCCTCTTCAAAGCACAGAAGACATAAATCACATTGCCCACAGATTAGGGCTAAGCATGGAGTAAGTGCTCAATAAATAGTGATTGTTTGGTCATAGTTCAATTGTTGAGCTTGGGAAGCGCTTCAAATTTCTCACTTTGTGTCCTTAGTCAAAATTTGATTAGGGTTTTGCCTTCTGTCCAGTGTCAGCCTGGGAACTGTAAATAGGGTGGCACTCTTCTCATCCCCATTGAGTCCCTCTCATACTCAACAGAGGAGTTTAGAAAAGGTGGTTTTCTAGAGGCAATTTACTGAAGATAATTTTCCCTGCTGAGCAGCCTAAGGGGATGTATTTCTTGCAGTGTTAGTGATTTCTTCTTAAGGAAGATAAAACCTTTAACCCTTTCAAAGCATCTGGACAAACCAGGTGAAGAAGGTACACATAACCAGGTTTTTCAGTTATTGAAACAATCAGAAAGGAACTTGCCAAAAATTAAAATAATACTGTTTCACCAGAAAGGAACATTGGCACTTAAAGTAAAACAGTTTCTACTCTTGCTAACACCCATAGCTAAGCCTGCTGGGCTTCTGCATTTCTCCAAGTACTTTAGGGACACCAGGTATAGAGGGCGAGCAACATCCATATGGAAGGTGGGGGCATGGACAGTGGGCAAAACTCCTGAGGTCAGGCTTTGCTGTCTTTAGCTGTTGGCCCAGAAGATGCAGCCCTGCCTTTTTGTAAATTCAGAAGCAGGGGTATCACATGGGGAAACCACTCATGAGAACAAATTTCCCTAGTATAACTACCTCTTTTAAAAATTATATATTTGGTTATAGGCCATTTTGATCTGTATTTATCAGCACTGTGGGCTTTTCAAATGCCTTCACACACACCCACTCTTACTATATAAAAGTCAGATCATGGTTTTGTTTTTAAACAATGTAATTCAGCCTGAATTCAATATACTTCAAATGCCTTCTTGTTTTAAAAAGTGAAGATTTAGCATTATTGATAATTTTTGAAAGGAAACGAGGTAAACTAATCATTACCACTGTCATCATTACACACGTGTGTAAGCTGTTACGATGTGGCAATACCATGTTTATTGGACTTAATTATCAAATCAGTTAACTAAATTTCTTATTTCATTTCCATGACTTATTTATAAGGCAAGTACTATCATTATTTCCATTTTATAGATGGGACTCTGACCCCTTAGAAAGCTAAGGGAACTTGTCCAGAGGTCGCACAGCTAGAATTTAGTAAACTGAAAAATAAATTGTGTTAATTTTCTGCGGCTGCCATAACAAAGTGTCAAAAACTGGGTGACTTAAAACCATATTTCTTCATTGCTCTGGAGTCTAGAAGTCTGAAACCGAGGTGCTACAGGGCCACACTCCTTCTGAAATCTCTAGGGAAGGTGGCTTCCTTGTCTCTTCCAGTTTTTGGCAGCCCCCGGCATTCCTTGGTTTGTGGCCACAGCCCTCTGCTCTCCACATTCACAGGGCTGCCTTCCCTGTGTGTCTATGTGTCTTTGTCCTCACATAGCATTTTCCCTGGGTCTGTATCCAAACTTCCTTCTTCTTATAAGGCTGCCAGTCATCTCAGTCATAATAACCTCATTTTTTTTATTGTTTTGGGATGGAGTTTTGCTCTTGTTTTCTAGGCTGGAATGCAAATGCACCATCTTGGCTCACTGCAACATTCACCTCCCAAGTTCAAGGGATTCTCCTGCCTCAGCCTCCCAAGTAGCTGGGATTACAGGTGCCTGCCACCACCCCTAGCTAATTTTTGTATTTTTAGTAGAGATGGGGGTTCACCATATTGGCCAAGCTGGTCTTGATCTCTTGACCTCAGTTGATCTACCTGCCTCGGCCTCCAAAAGCGCTAGGATTACAGGTGTGAGCCACCCAAGCTGGCCATAACCTTATCTTAACTTGATTAAATCTGCAACAACTCTTTTTTCAAGTAAGACAACATCATATTCACAGGTGCAAGGGTGTAGGACAGCAACATTTTCTTTTTCTGGGAGACATAATTAAACCCATAATGCATACCCAGCCCATCTTGCTGCAGAATTCTTTTTTGTTTGTTTGTTTTAGAGACAGGGTCTCACTTTGTCACCCAGGCTGGAGTGCAGTGACATGATCATAGCTCACTGCAGCCTCAAACTCCTGGGTTCAAAGAGTCCTCCTGCCTCAACTGGCTGAGCAGCTGGGACTATCAGTGTGAACCACTGCACTCAGCTAATTTTTATTTTTTGCTGCAACAGGGCCTCACTGCATTGCCTAAATTTATCTTGAACTCCTGGGTTCCAGTGATCCTCCTGCCTTGGCCTCCCAAAACACTGGGATTATAGGCATGAGCCACACAGTACCAGCCAGAATCCAATTTTTAATGAATTTTTTCCTTGAGGCAAATTCTTAGAAGATTTTGCTCAATGGAAATGAACAGATCCTCAAGTAATCCACTCTGCAAAGGATGATGCTTTATTTAGGGATATGATTTCTGACTTCTTTACAACAGTCACCTGTCTTTATAGACACCACAAAAACCCATCAACAGACTGGGACTCCACAAATAAAGAAAATAAGTCTGTTTTCAATTATTATTTGGGATTCCTTTCTCTTCCAAATTTTCACAGAAGCTCTTTCAACCCTAATAATCCTGGAACAAGAGAAAAGGAGGGCTTTCTTCAGGCTCTTGTTGATCCCAGACCCCAGTGAGCTGGGGCAGTTGCTACGGAGGAATGAGGCTGCTCTTTTCCAGGCAGGGGGCAAAGCTTGCTGAGTCTTCAGTGCCTGAGCCCTGTAGCCTGGGAGTTCTTCACCTGTCTCTGCTCCTCTGGGCACAGATTCCTGCCACTAGACTGCTGGGGTAGCCAGACTGGAGTCTTTTTAAAGGTTAGCAAGTTTGTCTGTTGCCATCTGTCTTTCTCTGTGTGTGTGTGTGTGTGTGTGTGTGTGTGTGCTTGCTCATGATTCTGTGCAATGTGCAAATTTAGAGCCTGCCTGGAACAATGCTGAGGGAACAAACCTAGGCACCGGCTCTCAATCACCCTGGAATCCAGGGGCACATGGATTCCTTAGATGCATGTGTCTTTCAGACAGCAGTAACTGGGACAATAATATAAGTAACTAGGACAAAATTTTACAGCTGTATGGGACCGCTTTGCTCAAACTCTGAATTTTGCTCTTGATGAAATTGAGGACTACAAAATTTAAGTGCATGACCCAAGGTCACACATCTAGTTTGAGGCCAAGCTGACGGGAGGACTTAGGTCTCCATCTCCCTGATTCTCAATCCAGAGTTCTCTTCAATAAACTAATGAATCACTACGTTTTATAGTGCTTTTCCCCTTGCAAAGGGATCTCAGAGAGCATTTCATCTTTTGCTCCCAACAATGTTATAATAAGAGAATTGATTTGCCTCCATTAAGAGTAGCTTAGCATACAGCATATATCCTTGCAAACCAATCTGGTTTTAATTCTGCAAATGCTCTCTCTCCTTTCTTGTGTTTATGTTTATTCCTCTGTACCTTTGTATTCTGTTCAGGGTTAGCAAAGTTTAGGATTTGTTTTCCACTCATGGATGGTTTGGTTTCCGATAAGAACTCTATCTTCTCCAAATTATCCTCATAGTTCCTGAAAAACATACCCCAAAGCCATTATCCACGTGCCTATCATTGGTATGCATTGCCTTTATTACTTTAGAACCTTCTATTTCCATTTTGGTTTCTATGCTCGTGTATCTATTCCTGGGAGTTATTGCTCTGCCGTGAAGGGTATGAAAAGAATACAGGCTTTGGGTCATACATGTGTGGGTTTGAACCTGGCTCTGTCACTTACTGACCACACGATCACTGTGTTCCCATAGGCACAAAACAAAACAGAAGATACGTAGCATTTGTAAAAAGATGTCCTGATGCTTACATAGGAAGACAAAGATTTAGTACTTGGTGCATAGTAAGTGTATTAGTTCATTTTCCAACTGCTATGAAGAAATGCTCAATACTGGATAATTTATAGAGAAAAAGAAGTTTAATGGACTCACAGTTCCGCATGGCTGGGGAGGCCTCACAATCATGGCAGAAGGCAAAGGAGGAACAAAAGCATATCTTACATGGTGGCAGGCAAGAGCGTGAGCATGGCAACTGCCCTTTATAAAACCAAATAAGTTGTAAGACTTATTCACTATCATAAGAAGAGCACGGGAAGAACTTGCTCCCATGATTTGGTTACCTCCCACAGGGTCCCTCCCATGACACATGGGGATTATGGGAGCTATTATACAATTCAAGATGAGATTTGGATGGGTAAGCAGCCAAACCATGTCAGTAGGTATTCAAGAAATACTAGTTTCCCTATAAGAAACCATACATGAAGCTTATACTGATGAGCTATGCTCCTCTACCTTGATTAATGCTTGAGTTTATTCAAATAATTAAACAAATCATAAAGAGGGGCAAATGCTGTATCAGCATTCAGATTAGTAGGCTCCACATTCCCTGAGCAAGATGTGTGGATAGGAGCAAATGCATCGGGTGGGGCAAGATTACATTGTGTCTGATGGCTCTTCAGCTCTAATACTGTATGATTTTGGTAGCATTGATTGTGAGCACTTTTTAGAGGAGACTGAAAAAAATTAAGGCACTGAAAGAAAGTTGGGGATTGTTGGAAGACTATGTATCATTGGGTAAAAGAAAGAATGCTGTGTTTCTTACACATCTATTATATGCCAGATACGTCCTATTTTTGCTTTCATAAACATTATTCCACTTAGTCTTCAGAAGAACTCTATAATGTAGAAGTTATTATCCCATTTTTCAGATAATAAAATGAAGCTCAACTTGTTATAGTAGCTTCTAACAAGCTACGATAACAGCTTGTGATGGAGAGAAATGTGAATCCAAGTTTCACTTTCCATGATGTCTGTCTATGAAAGCTAGGCCTTGCAATGGGTGGACCAAGCAACTTGCAGGTGAGGCTCACACTGGAGGTTTTTATAAATGGACTCAGGGAAACCTTGAGAGTCCCAGTCATTCCTTTCTTCGCCAGAGGGCATTAGCAGATGGCTTCAGAGAGCCTTCAGAAAAGGATCATGTGTACCCCACTTTGGGCATTTGTTTGAGATGATGTTATAGAATAAGTGCTTGTGTTCCCCCGTATTAATATGTTGAAATTCTAATCTCCAATGTGACGATAGTTGGAAGTGGGGCTTTTGGGAAGTGATAAGATCATGAGGGTGGTGCCCTCATGAATGGGATTAGTCCCCATATAAAAAAGACCTCATGAATGGGATTAATGCCCTTATAAAAGAGACCCTAGAAAGCACTATTGCCTCCTTTTTTCCATGTGAGGACACAGTGAGTAGAGAGTAATCTGCAACCTGGAAGAGGATCCCCATGCAGGCACTCTGATCTTGAACTTTCAGACTCCACGACTATGAGAAATAAATTTCCACTGTTTATAAGCTAACCAGTCAATGGTTCTTAGTTATAGCAGCAAGAACTGACCAAGACAGATCATAAGTGACATGGGGAGACATTGGCCAAAAAGATTGAAATCAATAAGGCCAGGTTGCCTTGTTGGAGGGCATGGCCAGATGGCTCTGAGTGAGTGCTGCTGACGGACCATGAGAGTCACCACCCTGACCATCAATACAAGCCCTAATAGGAAATGCAGAGTGGGTGTGTGCACATATTTGTAATCCATCATGGCTGATAAACAGTCTCAACTTATTTCCAGGGATATGAGTTAAACAAAATGGCAAACACTACTTGGAAATGAGAGGGTCTGATTGTACATAATATTTACCAACTCTTTCAATAATTTAATGTTCCTTACCATCCTTGCAATTTCATTCATTCAAAGAATGTTATATTTTGTGTGTTTGCCCCACAAACGACCTGTAAGTCATAAGTGTTTATATCCAAATTTTTGGAAAAAAAAATCATCTCGGGGTCACCTGTTTGGGGAAAAGTCAAATCTCTGGGTAATTCTTGAAAGTCGTATTCTAACTCAGTATTTTTATTTCTCAAGTAATCTATTCAAATGTTTTTCTGATTTGTTCAAAATTGATAATTTTATGTCTTAAATGTCTTGGGGTCTGTAAATGCTAACCTAAAAAAAAAACAAACTGACTTGCTATAACTGTGAATATTTTTCCTTTTGAGCATGGGGAATCATTGTAAGGACAAATACCAGAATGGGTCTAATTATATCCAAACCACTCCACTAAATCGCCACTGAAAGCACAAGCCAATGATATCTTACATCTATCTGAGTTAAGAAAATCCATATCCTTGGTTTGCTGAGATTGGCTGAGGACAAAAGAAAAGCCTGAACCTATAGGTCCCATGTGTATTTCCTCAAAATGAACTATATCTCTTGAGGTTCTCCATCAATTCTGTATGGGTTTATATTTTTCTCTACCAGATGAGAAGTTGTGTTAAGAATGAATGTGGAAAAACATCTATTTTTCTTTGTTACATCTTTCTTTTGTTTCCGCTTTATCCAATACCATCTGGAAAACATTAAGGGATATACTGTACATGATACATGAACATGTTCAGCATCATTGTTGAGATGGAGAGGGAGTTTAAAATGCAGTAAAGGAAAAATTACCGGCTGAGCTTGTAGATTTTAACAAGCTAATGATACGACTATCAGGAAGTTGAGAGTATTCCCTGAAACTGTATGTGCATCCAGTGATTTTTGTTTTATTATTAGTTGGATTTTAGGATTTATATATGTATGTTATTGAAAATATAGAAAGATACCATAGAAATTAAAGTCAGGCTGGATTTATCATTCTTTTGGAATTTGTAAAGAAGTGAATATATTATAGGCAGCTGACTTGGAGATTATGCTAGTTCTACAACTTACTTATAAGATCTTCCAAGCTCATATTTTAACACAAGTCACTTCTAGGGATTGAATGAAAAATGCATGATTATACTACAACGTTGTATTATTGTGGCATTTCTCCTCAGTTAGTAAGACCTTTTCTCTTCCCAGTATACTTCTAATGGGTTTGGTAATAAAAACCAACAAATGTCTTTGAAATTGTTTTCTAATGGTGACAGTTTAGGTATGACAGAACAACCAATATTTAGTTGTCTCAATGCCATACAGCCACTTTAGTGAGTGTGACTCACTCTTTGAAAGAGCACATCCTTCTTGGGCTTTTGGTGTTTGTGTCCTGGGATGCTTTGGGGTTAACCCTGGATAACACTCATGGTGATTAGCTCGTGGTGTTCTTGGGAGACATTTGAAGTCAGCTGGTGTCCTGCTGATGGAGCTGCTGAGTTCAGCATCACATCGACATAATTTCATGATGCGTTTGCACGAAGGGCTTTGATGCTGTTTCTGAGTGAGGTAAGCACTTTTAGATTGAGTGTTGACAAAGTTAGCTGCTTGTTATCTGATTTACAGGGTTCTGTTTCTCGGACAATCTTGCCTCTTAGTTTCTCCACCGGTGATACACTCTACTGTGCATTATTGCTGCTTGTTGCACAATGCTTTTGAAAATGAAATATAGCCAAAGAAGTTTTCTTTTGATGTACCGCTAATAATGTATATCAAGGGGTTTCCCTCAAATAAAGCTATGAAATTTTTTTTTTAACTAAAATGGCGGAGTTCATGGTTTCATCAAACTAGTTTGTTGGTTCCATTCATCTAGGGACACTCTAGATTTGAGTAGACTTCCTGATATTCATTAATAAGAATAACATTGTTTTCTCTACTTTTATTTGAAGAACTGCATTCTCAATTAAAATCCTGAAAATTTGTATTCATAGAGGAGAAATAAATTCACTTTGATAGTTCAGGTTAAGCATCTTTTATCTGTAATGCTTGGGACAGGAAATATTTTGAATTTTGAATTTTTCAAACTTTGCAATATTTGCATTATACCACTTGAGCATCCCAAATCTGAAGATCTGAAATCTGAAATGCTCCAGTGAGTATTTCATTTGTGCATCATATTGATGCTCAAAAGGTTTTGAATATTAGCCAGGTGCTGTGACTCACAGCTATAATCCCAGCACTTTGAGAGGCCAAGGCAGAAGGATTGCTTGAGGTCAAGGTTCAAGATCAGCCTGACTTCAGAGCAGACTTCATCTCTACAAAAAATTTAAAAGTTAGTTGGATGTGGTGACAAGCACATGTAATCGCCGCTACTTGGGAGGCTGAGGCAGGAGGATTACTTGGGCCAAGGAGTATAAGGCTGCAATGAGCTTTGATCACATCACACTGTACTCCAGCCTGGGCAACAGAGAGAGAACTTGTCTCTAAAGAAAAAAAAAGGTTTCAAATTTTGGATAACTTCAGATTTTAGATTTGAATTTGGGATGCTAAACCTGTAATAATCACACTGGGCTAAGACTGATCTGTACACCATGACTAGAGGCCAATTCTGCACCAGTAGGGATCACCAGAAACATGGAGATCAGCAGGAGAATCAGTAATTCTCTTTGTTACCTGGTAGAGAGATGTCTCCTCTTCAGCCCTGTATTTTCCTGGGAGCAGATCCAGCTTTGGGGGTTCCCATGAACCTAGTATCCTAATACTATCCCATTCTCTGTCACTGCAGAAAAGTTACTAAACGGCTTTGGGCCTTGGCTTCTTTGAACAAGGTTAGTTCCTTTCTCTCCTACATAAGGTTTCAGTGAAGCTTGAGAGAGAATATGAGTGGAAAGGTCTGGCATAGTACCCAGCACTTAGTTGGCATTCCATCAGTATGACTGTTTTTTGTCCTCTATGAAATTGGTCTGATGACTATGCTTGAGAGCCAACAGGAACTAGGTTTCCCAGAGACTCCCTCTTCATCCTGGATCCATTCAACATCACACACATGTGCGTACATGCACACACACACACACACACACACACACACACACACACACGGTTTTCCATTGTCCAGCATGGAGTCTGAAATTCTACATTGGTGCTATAGCCCTTGGGAGGATAGAGCAAGATCGCAGTATTGTTTGGCAATAGCGCCTTCTTCTCCTTGGGGGAGGATTCAGCTTTAGTGCCCCATTGAGACCAGACATAGTTATGTTATCTGCTTTGGCCAATGGCATGGGAGAGGAAGTGTTGTGTGTCACTTTTGAACAGAAGCTCAATGAGCCAGTCTGTACCTTGCCATACTGTTTTCCTTTGCCACATTCACAGGCAAGATCTGAGTTGGTACCAGCCTGGGTCCCACAGTGGGGATCACCATGGTGGACAGAGCTTTCCTTGTCCTACTGATTCACACTGGACATGTGGTATGACTGATAATAATCCCTGTGTTTTTAAACTACTGAGATTTGGGGGTTGTTTGTGAGCACAGCATAAACACATGAGGGGGATTTGAAGGATAGAAGTGCTGAGTGGAAACACAGAAGGCTACTGAAGCTGACTTTGGATGCTTCTTACAAGGATTCTTTTTTGACACTACCTGTGCCCCAGGGAGGCAGAGGTAGCAGTGAGCACCTGCAACAGAGCTATCTAATAGGGACCAGGAAGCATAGGTTTGAATAAGGACTTGGTGGGGCCAAATGAAAAATTTGTGGGTTCAACTTTCAGTTTTAATAAAAAATATCTTAGTCAAGTAATTCTCAAGCTTGAATCGGTTGAAAGGGTTGTTAAAACACAGTTTGGTGGGCGCCATCTCAGAGTTTCTAGTTTGGGGAGTCTAGAGTGGAGCCCAGTAATTTGCATTTTTAATGAGTTTCCAGGTGATGCTATTGCTGTTGGCCTAGGGCCTGTCCTTTGACAACCACTATCTTAGTTCCACCAGGTAAATCAGAGACCCCTCCCGTAGACTGAAGGAGACAGCTGGGAGGAAGAGACTGCTTGCCGAGAGTCAAGCCTGTTCTTCCTTTTTCCTTTCAGACCAGACTCCCTGACAGGTGACCCTAAGTGGGCCACCCAAGCTTCCTGCCAGGACTTGAAATCACAGAGGACATGCTTGAGCATTCCAAAATCTCCCTGTATATTATTTGAAGATGTGTCTCAGTGTCATGCTCAGAAGTATGATGAAGGGATGAATAGATGACTGGCCCAAGCTTAAGAAATTTTGGGCATGAGATGCAGAGTTGGGGAAGAAGAAATGTTTTCTCCAATTCATGGGGCATAAGACATATGGACCCCCCAAAAGTGGGGCACATGGAGAGTCATATTGTTATGGAGTCCATGGAGGTATATTAGGACTGCTGGGTACCAAGAAGTATATGTAAACAAAGGTAAGATTAAATTAATTTTACATTCCAGAGGGTAAAATGCCATGAAAGTTTCTCTACCAGTTCAGCAAGGAAACAAATCTCAGAGTCTGTGAAAATATTTAGGTAGCTGATGTGGCCACTAAAGGATTGCAGTTTTTCCCATTTGTGGTTTGAGAACCAGAGAGGAAAAGTAATCCAAGCTTTCACAGAGTCATCAAGGGTTACATGGAAACAGGAAATTAAGTACTTATTAAAAAAGCAAAGAATTATATCAAAATACTTTAAAGTTTATAAAGCTAATTTAGAGTTTCACGAGGACACAGTTAACATTAGAATATATTATGTACCGTGATCTAAAAAAATTACACGGCTTCTTTTAAAATGGATGGAATAACTATATATATATAGATGGTCACTAAGCACATTTATTCTTGTGGGAATGACAAGACTATGCAAGATAGGTTGTTACTTTTGGCCTGAAACAAATTATCTGTACAGGGGAAGAATTATTTTGCTTCTCTTCTTCAAACAGTAACTTCCATTTTTTGTGTCCCCTCTGAGTTTCATGATATTTGGCCAGCATTAGATTTCTATAAACCTAATAGAATTGATAATATGAATGGGACTTCTGTAAAATTAAACTGTAAAAGCACTCCTGGAAAATGGTATAAACCTTTGGAGAACAGAGTCTTCCTGTGTTCTTTGCAAAGGACTAAAGCAACTCTTTGTTGTCCCTTTATATTATGACCCATGGTGGCAATGACAGACTTAAAACACTACTGTTTTAAAATTGTGTCTCTCATAAAAAGCAAAATCAGACAAGAGTTCTAGGGTAGAGAAAATTAATAACTATAAGGAGGAATCACCTGGTGTTTGGGGTACCATATTTTATAGAGGATAGTTGAATCTCTTGCCAGTTAGCTCCTTGTTATTTTAGGGAGGAAACTGACATTTCATGTTCCATGGCTTACTTAAGTAAGAGAACAGAGAATCAAAAATTAGTTTTCTAGGCATCAAGTTTGATTAACTATGATTGTGCAAGGCTGCATGATGAGCTTTGTGGTCCTTAGCATTTTTACCTTCCAGGCTACTTCCTCCATTAAAAAAAGAAATTAAAAATATATTTTATAACTGCATTGGTATAAAGTCAAATATATCAGTACATTTATTTGTAGATATTCATTATTATTGTATTCAAGTTTTCTTCCTGGTTTTAAAATAAATTAAATTAAAGCAATTATCTGGACTCCCAAAAGTGTTGCAGGACATAATCATTGTGCTTGCGATGTCTAGTGGGTAAATCCACTCCCAGATCATGCTTGCTGTCAATATGGTTAAAAAAAAATCCTTATTAACAGACTGACTTCTTATTAGCATATGGTCTGCAGGTAGGAGAAGGAGTAATATGTGAAACAGAATCCCAGCCAACCCACAGGTATGTGCATAAGCACACGTCCAGCCTATACCAGGTAAACAGATACATAAGAAATAAATGATTGCTGTGGTTTTATGCCATGGAGTTTTGGGGCGGTTTGTTATGCAGCAATGACTAACTGACATACAGAGTCTTGGCAGCTATTATATGGAGTTAGATTTTTTTTTTTTTTTTTTCAGAGTGCAATGTAAAACCATTGCAAGGTTTTAAGCATGGGAATACGCAATCTGATTTCCTTTGGACAAAGTTCACTGTGGCTGTGGGAAAGAGATTAGAGTGGAGGACAGGAAACCAGTAGGAGGCTTTTGCAGTCATCCAGCTGAGGAAAGATGACTTGATGCGGTAGGCCTGGGGGCAGGGCAGGGGTGGAAGTGGAGATGGAGAGAAAAGGATGGGAGTGCAAACTATATTTAAATATTCTGCTAGGCCCTGTGAAGGATGTGAAAAGATACAAGGAATTACAAGACTGTGTTATGCCTTAATTGGAAAGGAGGAGAGATAGATTGTTTCTGGAGACAGGAATAGAGAGTTGGTGAATTTTCTGATCACATACAGATAGTCCTACTGAATGTTCCTAAACTCACTGAGGGCCAGATTCAACTTTTGAAATCTGTTTGTGGGAATCAAAGTTGATGGCAGAAGCAGATGGCTGTGAAGAATGCTATGGTGTAACATTTTGTGGGTTATATTTTAACAGGATGGTAACTGAGCTTTTTGAGCCTGTCTGGTCTATGCCCTCCTCAAAATTCTCCAACCATCTCTCTGTCTTCTCTCCCTTTCTATAATTTGCAACAATTTGATTTTCCCCCAAGGAAGTGTGCTTTCCGAGAAAGTTGCTTGTTTATCTCTCGTTTAGCCAAAGAAACAGAAATGTTTCAACACAACCACACCCTGATTTCACTTTGCCATATCATACAATTATAAGATGCCATTTCATTATAAAATTCAAAGAAACATTTCACACATGGATTGTGAATTCATTTCCTAGAGGCATGCAGGATTTGCTCTGGCTATCAACAGCTTTCTTGTTCTGAAGAGTGAACTGAGGTGCCATGTGCTAAAGCATCTCCCTGAAAACATCTGAGGCAGGATTGAAATCAGCTTTCAGATCCCTTAAGTCTTAGTTTAGTAGGGCCTCTCCCTAGATCATGCCAGTATAGCAGGAATATATTAGGCACATTTTAAATCTACAAGCTTTCTAATAACTTAGAAATATATTCATCTTTCCGAAGAGCTTTCCCCCATTTTTCTTGCCCGTTAACACTGATACAAAATATTAAAAGTAAAACCTAATAACAAGGCATTTTGTGAGCACCAGGATCACTTGAACAAAATGATTTTTTTTTTTCAGAAAGCTTTCACTTTATTGGACATTGTTCATTCATTGGGTGAAAGAAAATTAAGCGTTGTCAAGAATAGTATAGAAGAGGAAAATCTGCCTGAAGTTTCTGAAGAAAACCAGTGACAATCTCTTAACAATCAATGTAATGTAATGTTGTTATTCCTGGTTTTATTATATTTACATTTTGGTATGTTTTATACTTGGGCTTTATGTTCAGAATTATTTATATTTCATTCTCATGTTAATGTTAGTTTGAGATTCCTTGAGTGATATTTACATTTGTCTGTTGATACAAATGGGAATAGATGTATTTATTTTGGGGGTAGGACCTAAAACATTGGCCAAGTCACTTCTTTTTTTCTTCCTCACAAACTGTTTTAGTCTTTGAAACTTTCGTGTGTTTTGGCATCACTCAAGTCTCTACTGTGCTTCATTCCTTATTAAGAAACTCAGGCCTTAATTAACTTGCTGTCCCTTCATTTGAAACTCACTCCATTTGATAACTCTTTGTTGCTTCTAGAACGGTTGGTGCAGGCTTGTGTGGGCTTCCATAACACAAAAGCCAGATGGATTTTTTAAAGCAGATAAATTTAGTCTTGAATAGAGAACTGTGAAAAAAAAAAAAAAAGAAAAAAAAAATTAAAAAAAAAAAAAACTCACAAAACAAAACAAAACAAAACAAAAATCTTGGTACTGATAAAACCAGTGAGAAATCACAGATTCTCAAATTAGGGGAAAAGCAAACCTTTTTCTTTTCCTTTCCCTCCTCCTCCTTCTACTTTTTAATTTGTTTTGGGCTCAAGAATCGAAAAGTTCTGTTCCCAATTAAAAACGGATCACATTTGGGTCTGAGGGGGAGTGAGCCGCCTCATGATATGAGTATGAGACAGAAGGCTGTAGATGGATTGAGTCCCTTTGATAACCAACACCACTCTCTCTGTGTGCTAATTTGCAGAATGGGGAAAATATTGGCATGTTGCCTTCAGAATCCCTTGGAAGAAAAGCGTTAAAAATATGAAAGCATTAAAGTTCTGTCCACAGTGTTTACCTTATGTAACAAATTTATTAGGGAGTCTCAACATGTTATGGGTATAAAATGAAACAGTTTTACACTTATCCAATGACAACCCCTTCAACGAGGAAATGTTGACCCACCTTTCCTGCCGGGAAGGAACTCCCTTAAAGGCAATTCGGCTTGCTCCTCTAATGTTCCTGTCACTTTTGGTTATTAGGACAGTTCACTTTGTTATTTAAGACTCAGTCCTGTGTATTTTGATACTTCAGTTTCAAATCAGATTCAGAGCTTGGGTCCTCTCCCCCAAGTATTGACTCCCCCCGTCTATGACTACAGTGGCTTGAAGGCTCGTGGTTTGTTCTTCATGTACTTACATGTTTCCTTCTCTCTATGTACTCCCTTTAGACTTCAGAAGCCTTCTGGATTCTATTCTGGCCCATCATGGCATGGTCAGCAGATGAGAAACAGATGGACTTGTGTGTGGTGAGAAGTTGTCCTGGTCAAGCTTTCCTCCAGGCCAGTCCTTTCTGAGGTTGGTGTTCTCAGTTCATTGGCAATTTCCATACAAGTGGTCTGTTTGAGGGACAGCATTTACTTCATCTCGGCCCCCTCCATCACTGGGAACTCCCACCTTCACTGGAGAGGGCAGTTGTATCTTGGCCTTGAGCAATGAGAAACATCTCTAACTCCTTGTCGGTGTTGGGTTTCCCATTGCTTGGTCCGGTAGCTATCCTGAATGGTTCTATGGCTCTTATCATCCTATCAGTTTCCATGTTGCTTCCCATGGAGCTATGGGAGCCACTGGAATCCTCTTTTGTATTTTTCCAGGTCCACAGAACATGAGATGGGATGGGGCTACCCAAATCTCATTTCCAAGTATATTGCATAACGAGCCACTGCTGACTTGGGCTACTGACTTAGAGCAACTACCTTCAGGAATCTCTGGTCTCTAAGTGAACACTATACTCAAACATGCACCTTCCCAAAACTGCAGGTGACGTATGTCATATACACACCCTTCTCTCCTCTCACCTTAGCATGCATCAGGAAATAAAAAGGATAGTGTGCTATACCCCTCATTTCCTAGTAGGCTCTCTCAATGCCCCATTCCTGTACATCAGAGAAGACCTCAAAATCTGCAGTTTAGCATGTAACCAGCCAGTCTACCTCTCTTAGAGTCACCTTCAGCATCTACTCACGATGGCCTTGGAGACTGACTTCCTTGGTTTGGAGGAGAGAGAGGCACCACCACCACCCACAACTACAAACATACGAAAGAAGAGACTTTCTTCACTAGCATGCACTTCACCAAAGACCTAATGAAGTAAAATGTCAGCTTGTTTTCCTTTCAACTTTAAGGTTTTTGTTTTTAATGTGGCTGCTTGTGCAAAAATGGAGCCTGCTATTGGCAAGCACTCTCCCGTCCTCAACTCAATTCTTTTCCTGGTTTCATTGGAGGCAGTTCAGAGGTGGAGCCTCTGGTAAACCTTATGGAGACGACAAGCTTATCACCAACAACTCGAGACATGCTTTTCACCAACAACTCGAGACATGCTTATCACCAACAAATTGAGACATGCTTATCACCAACAACTTGAGCTCACCTTTGGACTTTGACCATGGTTCTGGGACAATAGGAAGCACCTCACTCTCTATCCTGTTATATTAGTGTCCTGGTTGGTAATTTATTGTCTTCATTTGAACTCACCAAACACTTTCTGGTGTTGTTTCCCCTACCCTGTGCTGATTCAGGGTAAGGTTGTGAGAAAGCTAGCAGTTTCCCAGGCTTATGGGCTAGACCCCTAGCCTGGACAGCCATCCAGAAAATGTGTCCCATACCCCAGAAGAAGCAAGAGAGTGTGGTGAGAGGAAAAAATCATAACATGTGTCTGAACCTTGGCCTTGGGTCCATGGCTGACTACCCGTGACCGTAATTTTTTTGGCCTTCTAGAAATTTGTTCCTAATTTCTAGAACAAACATTGGACTAGTAAATTTTAGTAGCAAAACCCGTATGTTTTTCCAAATTGGTTGTTAGAACACAGATCCTCTTTCTTCCCAGGTAGAGACCTCATGGCATGAAATATGGCAGCTCTGTGGTAGAAAATTTGAGATCTACTGAAGTAAAATATCAGGTTGTTCTCTTTCCAATTTAAGATTTTTTTTTTAGTATGGCTGGCTCTCCAAAAACAGAGCCTGCTACTAGCAAGTAACTTTATATTTATCTGACTTTGCAAATGTCACTTGTATACTGGGCTCATGATCAGTAAAGCCATTTCCTTGTGTATTTTCAAATTGTTGTGGATGTTTTTAAAAGTCAAAAATTGGTGCTACTTATGTCACTCCATATTTTGCGAAGTTAATGCTTTGAAAACTTCTGCTTTCATAGAACTAGAATAGCATTTCCCAGGGAACTGAACGCTAGTCTCTTGGGATGCCCTCTGAAATGAAGAGTTTCGTGGTCAAAAAAATTATAAAATCTGCAGCATTCCACGTCCTCCTCTTAGATCTCAGAGAAGTTCTACAGCAAACAACTTGTTTAACTTTGTTTGACCCAGTATTTCCCAAACATTTGGTCACAGAAGCTATTGTTTTCCAGTGTAACATTTATTGACATTTGGTAGAAGCAGTGCTCCTTGAAGTACAGTTTACAATTCACTGTCTTAGAGCAGGGATAACATATTTTTTTTTTCTCTGCAGACGGTCAGATGATACAAATTTCAGCCTTTGTGGATTTCACTGACTCTGTTGCAGCTCCTCCATTTTGTCCTTCATATACAAAGGCAGCCACAGATATATCTAAAAATGGGTGTGGCCATGTCCCAATAAAACCTTATTTACAAAAACAGGCAGTGGTATAGATTTGGCCTATGAGCTATGGTTTGCTGATCCCAGTTTGCCCATTAAACAAGTGAGAATTATCCTGACTGGGGAAGGTACAATCTCAAATAGGGAAACAAAAGCTTAGTTCTTTCCTGGGTAATTAATAGAATTTCGGTGAAATTTGGAGACTAAGCCACTGCGGATACCAGTTTTCCCCTGATCATCGAGAAGAGGAGCAGGCTAAGTGACTTGTTCCACACTGCTTATTTTATCAGACATTTATCTAGCTGTTAAATCTTGGCACGGCTCTGGATCTATTGCTGATCATCAGTGAGCAAAGATGGACAATAGGAGACGGGGCAACTGGAGCAACCCCTGAGTATCAACTCAATTATCGTATCTGAAATGAACCATCTATGTTTCTCAGGCTTACAAAAGGAAAATGCTATAAACATCATTAGAGGCATTTGGTTGATCCTGGCTATTTTCTGAATGGTTAGCCATAATTAAATGCTGTATTAGTTATCTATTTCTGCATACCAAATTACCTGAAAACTTGGTGGCTTAAAACAGCAAATGTTTTCAATCTCACGGCTAGAGTGGGTCAGGAATCTCAGTGGCTTAGTTCAGTTCTCTGGCCCAGGGTCTACCATGAAGTGTTGGCCAGGGCTGTGAGGACTTAGCTGGGGAGAATTTGCTTCCCAGCTTATTCCCACAGCTGACCTCAGGGTTCTTGGACTGGCAGTTCCTTGTCTCATGGGTCTCTCCTTGGGGCTGTTCACAACATATCAGTTGTTGTCCCTGAGAGGAACTTCCCCTAGAGGGAAGACTCAGAGAAAAAGGGCGGAGAAGGCAAGAAAGACAGAAACCAAAGTTTCTTTGTAACCTTACCTGGAAGGTACCATACTATCACGTTTTCAATGTTCCAATTGTTAATAACATGTCACTGGTTTCAGCCCGCGCTCAAGAGAGGTGACTCTACTGAGGTGTGTATATTAGAAGTCTAGGGTTCTTAGTGGTCATCATAGACGCTGCGTATCACATATACTAATTTCATTAAGGTCTTTTAAATTATTTCTCTGGGCAATGAGGGTTCAAAGTCCTTGGCCTTGAGTAGCAGAGGAAAATGTCACAGCAACAGTAAAAGCATTAGGGCATGTCTTTATGAGGAGTCAAGATGAAAGGAAAAGAGAAGAAATAAAGTATGCATGTTGCAAGGTGGAAGGAATGGGGAAGAGAAAAAGAGACAAGCGAAGAATTATGGAGGCATTTTTCTAGAATAATATGTCTTCATTTGGAAGAAAGGGAGCAGAATGAAAGCTCCCTGAAAGAGATCCGGCCAGTGGACTCCTAAAAGTCCTCTTGTCCCTGCTCATTTCTTAATTCTCTGGGTTAAAATGTGTCTCACATTCTCCAATCATTCATACATGTTTAACTATTATTGATCTATAATTACCAAAGTCATTGACTGAAATTTTATGATTTTGGCTGTCCAGTTGCCAAAGAAAAGGAAAAAGAAAAAAGAAAAATGAACAAATCAGCCCCACACCAGGTACTAAGGGGGACACAATTATATAATATGTCTCCTGCCTTTGAAGATCTTATATTCCAATTAAGGAAACAAGACAAACATATGGAAACAGTTATGTTAAAATTAAAGATTTAAATAACAGTTTGAGGTAACAATAGAATCTCGTAAGGCAGCACATGATTAATTACCAGACAAATTATATAGAATTCACTACCATTGGAATTCAAGGGAGAGACTGATCATTGTGAGCAGGGTGATTGGGGAACACATTGTGAAGCAAATGATAAGGATCTGGAGAGGGAGAGTAAAGTAAGGGCATTCCAGGTGGACGGGATGGCATGAGTAAAAATAAGAAGGCAAGACAGGTGTTTTGGGGGAACAATGAGGTAACCGGTTTGGAGAGTGGGTTTTTGGAGACAAGTAGTCTGAAATGAGGTAAATGGTAAGTCAGACAGCCATGCAAGAACAGGTTGAGTTTAATTATCTAACCTGTGCTTGGTCCCTGAGGCAGATGGCTTACCAGCAAACATGCATGAATTACCCTCTATTAGAATTTTCAAAAAGGGGTAAGTTCCAGGTTGATTCACTGAACATCTTGGGCTCCCATCCCGTGCCTGTCTTTTAATAGCAATTGGTGGCAAATGGAAATGGTACCTGTGCTTTGTCTCCATAGCAGCAACTCAGAAAAGCCTTGCTGGCACCCAACTGAAAGAGACTGAACTGTTGTCACCCCCCACCGAAAGATGAGGAGTTGATACAGGGAAGGAACATGGCTGTTTCAGGAGGCTGTGGGATTAGAGAGACAGGTATCCTGGGCACCAGGAGATCCCAACAGAAGTAGAGTTGCAAAGAGAACTTAGGGTATCAAAGCATAAAGCATTCAAGTTAAGACAGCAAGGAAAGAGGACACTGAGCCTTCCTTCTTCACATTCTGAAAACCTGGAATCATGGAGAAGGGTCATAGAGCCTTCAGAGAAGACCTAAAGAAATCCCTAAATAAATGTGACATCTAATTCAGCACCACCCCCTCCAGCTTGCTACCTGTTATGTTACTCAATCTCTCTAAATTCTGTCTGCTCATCTATCAAATAGGAATAACAGTATTACGCGCTACATCCATGGCATTGTTTTGGAAATTCAGTGAGTCCATGTGTGCCAAAGGTTTACAAAGTGACTTCCAAAAAGTTCTCATAGCTCTTAGGTGTTGCTGCGATTGTCAATCTGTTTTTCCTGGCATCTCCATCTCTGATAGTCATAAAAGCACATAACAAGGTGGTAAAATTATAGTTTTCTCTCAGATTTAGGTCACTTTGAAAGGCTTGAAATGACCCAAGGAAGACTTAACATTAGAATGTCTCTGGTTTTTAGAATGTTTCTCGCCTCCTCTTTCCTGCTCCCTCTACTGTCTATTTCTTCTTTCCTTCCTTTAGTAAGCCATCACTGTCAATGCCATCTATGTGCCAGGCACTTTGCAAAACATTTCTAGCATTTCTAGGCTCTGGATATGCAGATTTGGGCAAGGCCAGTAATTAATTTTTGGCTTCTGAAAGGTAAGTGATCATGTTCAGGTGTGGATTCAGATAAAGTAAGTTAGTAGGGTCTCTTAGTAGAGGGGAAAAAAATGGGAGATTTCACCTTAAGAAGTAAGAGGATGAAAATGTGAACCCAACATGTGCAATTTGAGAGTAAATTCCAGTTGTGTGTCTGGAACATCAGGGGGGCATCTGTGGGTATCCACAGGCAGCTGCCCAGCAGGCAGACAGCACAGGGCTTGGAACCAGGAGGCACAGGGAAGGCATGCACAGGGAAGGCATGCAGACAGCAACAGCACCTTGATGCCACAGCCTGGAGCCCCATTTCTGTACCTGGCCTGGCTTCCCAAGCCCATCAGCTGCTAAATCATGGGGAAGAGAGTACCATGAAGGCAACAGGACTCGTCTTCTAATTATTATTCTATGGTCATGACTCCTATTTAATATCTTCTGACTTGCAACAACGTATTGAATGCTCTGCAGACCACAGCATTAAGCATGGTTGTTGGCTGTTATGCAATGGGCTGAAATCTTAATTCTAAAGACATGAGATGCTCGGGGAAAAAAGGAAGGCTCTAATGGCACAGGGAAAAGAGTAAGATGGTAACTCCTTGGTCCCAGACTTGGAGTCCTTTGACCTCAGGCTTTGTCCAGAGAACCCTTCACACAGTTGCACAGAAGGACACTTATTTATGATACATCGAGAAGGTGTTTTCAAAATGAGTGGGCACAAATAAAGTACCTGAAAGAGTTTAAGATATGAATTTATTTCAGATATCTAGGATACTCAGGAAGACTGAAGTGAGAAGAGATCCCACAATAAATTATGACCAAGAATAGCTAGGAAGATTGCATTTCCAATTTGCCAGTATGCTAGTGGCGTAGGAGGCTAAGGGCTGGTGTGAGCTCAGCCCAGGCTTTGGCCTGCATTGTTGGCATCCCGAATTAGCAACAAGTGTCATCAAATATAAGAACTGGGAGGAATTCCACAGGAACCAAATCATTGCTCTCCAAATAGATGGAGAGAGGATGTAGTGAGGGGTCAGAAGTGGAGAGGACAGGCACAGGAAACCTTTGTGGTGTCATTTCTGTCCATGGACAGGATGCAGGAAGGAGAGAGGTCAAAGCAACAGGAAGTCTAGCATCATGGTACAAAACGTTATCAAGACTGATGGGATTTTAATTGTTTCATTCTTTAGGGTAAGTGCTGCGTGATCACTTAGTCATCGAATCTCTATTGTGTTATGTTTCATAAAATTTATTTTTAATTTAAAGTCAATATAGGAAAGGTTGAACAAACAAAGGTAGAGGTAGGAGTGCAATGGGGGAAGAGCTTGTTAGTAAATGATCCAAAAAACTACCAAAACACTGGAGGGCTTTTGTGTAGGTCTCTCCCACGCGGCATTTCCCACTGGACATCTGGGTTATCATTCAGAGCACCAGTTTTTGGCTTTTGGCCCTACTCAGACTCTCTGAGTTTCCAGTCTTACCTATGTAATCTTCCCTAAAGGAGTTTACGTGATAAACTCTACCCACTCCCCAGGGAGAGTATGTATAAGAAAGTCCTTTCAGAAGACCACAGAGAAAGAATATAAACTCCTGCACCTCCTGGGCTGCCTGAAGTTCCCCTCGACCACGCAACTCCATGCCTTAGCATGACAAAAGTAACTCTTCAACTTAGGCTACTCTTTTCTCAAGGCTAAGAGACAATTGATTGCATCACCCCCCTCAAATCTAGGAAGAAACTATGAAATGACATATCTTTTCAGAAAATGAATTGCCCATAGAAGATCTCAGTCTATATCCACCAGAGAGAAGAGCTTATATAGTGCCGTTCAGAGTTACATCTCCCCAAGTATGAGTGAGTAGGGGGTTGGATAGTATAGCTCACAAACATGCCCTTGGAATAAGGAAAGCTCTCAGCATTTGAAAGTGTTCTCCCAGGCTAATGCCGTGTGGTGTTGCAAGTTTCTCTGAGTAGCTCCTAAACTCAGTCTGAGTTCTTTATAGCAACCTGCATGGTGCCCAGGAGGTACCCATCTGCCATTGGCATGACAGTTTGGCTTTTAGTAGCTGGACTTTAGTCTAGGGAACCTACTCTGAGCCACCCTCTATCTGAACTTCACTGTATTCATATTCTCCCATGATTTCAGGACCATACTAAGACTGGGACAACAAACTGCTGAGTGCTGGCATGACACAACATGGAAAATATGGGCTATCTCAAATGGCACAAACCCCCATACCCTCCCACAGGAAAGCAGATCTAGTCACTCACCCCCAGAAGTATATCTTGACCATTTTCTGAGAATAAGAAATGTAAGGCTACTTAGACTGTGGTTAGAATATCCCCAACCTTCAGATTAGATTAATGACAAAGATTTGAGAAAGGAAAATATCATTTGTTCACTCACTTATTAATTCAAAAAATACCTATTAGATATCTACTATGGTCAAGGCTCTCTGCTGCATGCTGGGAAGACAGACATTTGTCAGCTCCCATGGATAACACACAATAAAGCAACAGAGCCATTTTAAATTGTGACATGCACTGGGAAGATAACCATCAAGGGACTGAGATGGATGGATCTTGTAGCAGGGTCTTAAAGGCTTACTTGAAGAGCTGACATTATGCTGAAAAAAAGATAAGGAGTTCCTTTTTGAGAAAAAAAAAAAAAAAAAGAGGAGGGGGAGAGACCATCAGTAGGGACAGCAAAGAACATGTGCATAGCCTTGAGGTGGGGAAGAGCTTGTGTGCTCCGACTGAATGAGAGGAGCCCAGTGGGTCTGGAGGATTGTGACTCTGGGAAAGAGGTGTCAAGATTGAAAAGAAAGTCAGGGGTGAGATCAAGGGTGGCCCTAAAAGCCAGAATGGGAAATTGTTTTACTCTGAATGTGGCAGGAAGCTAAAGAGTTGTGCTTAGAGCTTATTAAATGGATGAAGGCGAGCGATATGATACAATTAATATCTTTTCATTTGTGCTTCTTCATTGAGAATACATTGGAGAAGTGAGAAGAGAAACAGAGAGACCAGCTGGGAGCTGCTGCGGTAACCCCGATGAGAGAGATGGTGGCTTGACCAATGCTTGGCACGGAGGTGGAGAGAAGTGATATGACTGATTTAAGTCAATCAGCTGCTTGATCCAGATAATGCCAAGTGAGTTTATTGCTGTCTCTTCATATTTTACAACCAGATCACTTCTGCGTAAAACCCCGTGAAAGAATAAGAAGGGAAAAACAATCAAGGAATAAACAGTTAATTTGAAAATAAATTCTCCAACAGTTGATCTGAAAATATTTTCCTAAAATCTAGTAAGATTTTTTTCAAAGTAATTCTTCTATGAAGGCACACCTTCTTTGGACTGAAACAACCAGCATTTCCTTTTGGTGTGGTGCTGTTTCAGTCAAAATGGCCAACAGACTATGCAAAAAAACAAGTTCTAAGTAACACAAATATGGAGAAAATCTGGATATCTGGTGTGGGCATGTTTTCAAAATTTTTAATTACAAATTGATTTATAAATGTCATTGTTTGGTATGGTAGTTTTTTTTTTAAAAAAAACATCATTTTAAAACATCTGCCAAATTTTAAACTGTAATTTTTTTTATGAAAGTACAAAGAAAACTTCATCCGCAGTCATGAAATTTTCCAACTCGTATATCCTGATGAAGGCTTTCTACGGACAACTGTTGAACCACACGTGACCTTGGATCCTGTGCTATCTACCCTTGTCAATATCATTATCTAGTTTGGTTTTTCCAAATTTAATCACTAAGATATTCAGACATTATTATAAAATATTATTACAAACCCTTTAATTACTTTGATAATATTACCGGCAATATTAAAGACTTTTAGCATTATCTTTCGTGGTATGTGCTTTGTGTGAAAAGGAAAGATATCTTTGATTAAAGTTTGAAACCATTAATAATATGGAACACCATTCAAGTGACACTTTTCCAAATTAGAAAATTGAGATCAAAAATATTTACTGGCTTATATTTGTATCTAATTTTAACATTTTTTTTTTTTTTTTTTTTTTTTTTTGTGGAGACGTGGTCTTGCTGTATCACACAGGCTGATCTCAAACTCCTGGCCTCAAGCTATCCTCCTGCCTCAACCTTTTATTTACTTTTAATGTTATTCTTTTTCCACTTTGTTGAGATATCTAGGTCAAAGCCCAAAGGCTGTGTATTTTAATTTTAAGGCTGCAGGTTCATATCCTCTCGTACCACTATCATCCTGGCTAATGTCTTCATGACTCATTATTTCCAGTTTTACCATGGAATTGTCTTGAAGTTGGTGCATATTTCACAGACTGCAATCTGAAGTGTGGATTATAGCACTTGTTAGAAACTGGTTGACTTTGACTCTTTTTTACTCTGAGATAGAATCTAATTGGTTCTGTAATCTTAATTTTTTATTGGTTAAAGCTTTCATGTCAGGCCTCCTCATAGGATGCTGTGACCAGCCAATGGATTGTTCACCTTTGGTCAGGTGCCTATCCTCTGGTCCAATTAGCTGAGGCCAAAATGTAGTAGAGAATGGTAGCCAAAGAATGAAAAAGGAATTTCCTAAAGCAGTCTTGCTCAGCAGGTGCTATGGTCAGTTTTTAGAAGGGTTTGTGTTTGTGATAAATGTTCTAAGGATTGGCCCATACTGTGTATGATCTAAAGATCTAAGAATAATTTATTAGCAAAGTGGCCAAAGAACTTCTTTTAGATAACCTCTGACAAATATTTTGTATTGGCATGTACCCTAAAGATAGCAGTACAGTGAAGCTACAGGAACTGAAAAGATCCTGCATTGGAGTTTAAAAATTAAAGACTTATGTAACTGTCTTACAGATAATTTTAGGCAAAGTAATCTTGAAATAAGTTCTGCTGATTAGTTAGAGAAACAATTGAATATTGTTTAATGGCAAGAGCACTAGTCTTAGAATCAGGAACCATGAGTTGTTCTGGCTCTGAGACTTTTTGTGTCATCCTGAGGAAATCATTTCATCTTTGTGGCCGCACCCGGTATTTTCCCAGAGCCCATAAGATGAATATTGTAATAGGCTAGTTCTACTTCTAAATCATCCTTGATCTGAAATTTGAGAAACAGAACTGAGAATAAAAATGAAATAAAAGCTTGAATAGATAAGTTGGCAGAAAAAAAAAGCCAGAGAGAAATTAACTTATTTATAGAGCATTCACTATGATATCCCATGTGCTTTATACATATTGACTTCTTATTCCTTCAGAGAAAGGCTATGAGGTTGTATTCAGTTTACAGTAGAAAACAAGATACCTTGCCCCGGTCATACAAATTGTAAACAATGGAGACAACCGAATTTTATTTAGCTAAATAATAAAATGCTTTCCATCATACCAAATTCTTCCTTAAATGCAGGGAGAAATAATGCTTGCAGAAAAATAGAGGCAGGTAAAAAAAAAACAGTAATGTTTAACAAGGAAATAACAGCATTTTCACTAAATGATGTGGAGCTTGGGTTGAGAATGCTGATATATGAGTCAGAATTCAAACCTTTTGCTCTGATTGTTTTCATTTAGATTTTATGAAAGCTGTAGGTGTGTGAGTTAACGAGGAATGCTTCAGCACTTCCCTGGCCATGCATAAACATCTACATGCAAAACAGCAAGGAGTGCTCTGTTTATCACAGCTGCAGTCAAGCCAACAAAACTGTTCCTACCATTGAAGATGAAATTTGTAAAATTCTCTCTCAAAACATAATATAAGCCACTTGTTTGACTGCCATTCCTTTGGATTACCTGCTCAAATGCCATGATTCTATTAGGTTTCCTTTGAAGTCTCTCAAAGGAATGGAGTCACTAAGAGAGAATCAGGCTCAAGGTTTTAAGTGTGAAAGTCACTTTGACCAACCAACCCACCAACCGACCACCCAACTAACCAACCCACCAACCAAACAAAAACTCCAGACTTAAAGCAGCATCACAAGTCCCTCCTGTTTATAACAAGCACCAAGAATGCTAAGTGTAATGGAAATCAAAGGACTAACATCTTACCTTTATATTTGCTAGCATTGTGCAAACTCCTATCCCCTTTGGAAAAACTTACATATTTTCCCCATGAGGAATCTGCTTTTGAGTAACTGTCACCAGGTGAGAATCAACATTGAAGTTTTAGTTTGAGCTTTGCTTTCCAAATAAAAATGTTGTTTCAATCCTTTTCCAAATATAAATGTTGTTTCAATCCGTTTTTTAACTGCCCAGAAATTTAGATATATTCTTTCCAGGAGAATTAGCCCCTCTGCATTGACAATTGCTGGCATGTGAATTTCTTTAACAAAGTTATCACGTTAATTATCTCAACTACGCTGAGAAGTTGGTAAGTGGAGCAGATGTTGTTAAATTCATTGGAACACAAGGAAACTGAGGCTCACAAATTAGTTATTTTCCCCAAATATTCCAATAAATAAGCAGTGAAGCCAGAAGTTACTCATAGGTAAGTTCTTCTATTATGTTCTTACCACTATGGCATACTGCATGGTCAACCAAAGCAAGAATAAAAGTGAAGTTGGCATTTATTTAGTGGATGGGGATTTGTAGAAGGGTCACTAAGAAAGCTGGGTAAATTCTTATGATGCTAGTATGTTAGTCTCTTTTGAAGGCCAATAGTCCATATTTGCTTCCTTTAACTCTTGGAAAATATAAAAAATCCACAACATGAAATTTGGGCAGGGACATAAATCTAAATCATTATGTGTCCCCACCCAAATCTCATGTTGAATTGTAATCCCCAGTGTTGGAAGAGGGGCCTGGTGGAAGGTGATTGGATCATGGGGGTGAATTTCTCCCTTGCTATTCTCGTGATCCAGTTAAATCTGGTTGTTTAAAAGTGAGTAGGACTTTTGCTTCTCTCTCTTCTGCTGCTCCTGCCACATAAATGTTCCTGCTTCCCCTTTGCCTTCCACCATGATTGCAAGTTTTCTGAGGCCTCCCCAGCCATGCTTTTTGTACAACTAGTGGAGCCTTGAGCCAGTTAAACCTTTTTTCTTTAAAAATTAGCCAGGCTCAGGTAGTTTTTATAGCAGTCTGAGAATGGACTAATAAAATGACTAAGAACTTCCCTGATGTGCTTCTGAAATATTATATCTGGGGTGTATCTCTGTGTTAACCCAAGACCAGATCTATATGTAAATTTTCACTGTTTATTTTGAGACAGAATCTCACTCTGTTTCCAAGGCTGGAGTTGCAGTGACAAAATCATGGCTCATTGCAGTCTCAACCTCCTGGACTCAAGTGAATCTCCTGCTTCAGTTTTCCACGTAACTGGGACCACATATGCCACACCTGGCTAATTTTTAATTTTTTGTAGAGACAGTTCTCACCATATTGCCCAGTCTGGTCTCAAATCCTGGTCTCAAGTAATCCTCCCGCCTCAGCCTCCCAAAGTGCTGGGATTATAGACATGAGCCACCATGCCAGGGTGGTACATTTTTAAAGCTGAAGGTGCACAGTGGCGTAGGATAGAGCTGGCACAGTGGATGACAGGAAGGTTCTGATTTGTTTGCCTCAGTTTTTTCAAACACAAGCAGAGTAGGCACTTGTCCATCTGAGGTGATTTCTGGGGAACTAGGACTTGCTCCATTTTGTCTGCCTTGTTCATTCTCAGTTCCCCACAGCCAAATGGGTGAATGAGCTGCACCTGTACACCCAGCTCTACCCTCATGTTGGGCCAAAATTAACTTACTGTCTTAGTCTCCCAATGGGTAGGGATTGCTGTTAAGAAACTTTCCTGATAGACTCGATTCCCGGTGAGCCAGGGGAGTCCAGTTACCTTTGCTGCTGTCAGGGAAACTCAAAACCTGCGTTGTGTTTTCTTCTGTGTCACTGTTGGCACACAGCTCCCGTTCATGCATTACCCAATCTGATCCCCTCTTCTGGGACTTGAGCCCTTCCCTGGATCCTAATTCATTTGGCTGGGGTCAGAACACACTTCCTCTTCTCTTCCTCCCTCCTTTCCTGAGTTGCTAGAATTTTCCACCATATCACCATCCACTGGAAGCCATCCTGTTCTAAGAGCACCGACAACATCTCAGAGTCGCCTAACTCAAGGCTGTCTGTCCCCCGTCCTCTGGACACTTTGACTTGCAAGGTCCTACTTGTCAAATGGGCTGCCCTGGCCTTTGATAATTGCCTAAGCCACCCCTGAGCCTGGACACGTCACTGTGTTTTTCCCAGTTGCTCTCACCACGTCAGCCTCTGTAACTTCAGTAGTTTACACAGTCTCCATCCCACCTAGCACTAATAGCCTCCCTTCCCCTAAGACTGCACTGAGAGAGTCCAGTGTGTCTTAGGACAACTGAGAGTCTCCTGCATTATCACCACCTCCCAAACCAAACAAAATACCTCCTTCACCAGTAAGAATTTTGTCAGCAACTCCACTATCACAGGTTTTAACCTTTAAAAAAGAGATTGCAAACTGGCAGGTGCTGGCCTGTATCATTGACTCAATTGGCCAACACAGTTTTTATATTTATTAAAAAATATTGGTTTTTGGCTGGACTCTGTGACTCATGCCTATAATCTCAGCACTTTGGGAGGCTGAAGTGGGAGGATCATTTGAGGCCAGGAATTCAAGACAAGCCTGGGATATGTAGTGAGACCCCCATCTCTACAAAAAATTTAAAAACTAGCTGTGTGTGGTGGCACAAGTTTGTAGTCCCAGCTACTCATGAGACTGAGGCAGGAGGATCACTTGAGCCTAGGGGTTCAAGGTGACAGGGAGCTATGACTGCTCCACAGCACTCCAGCCTGGGTGACAGAGCAAGACCCTATCTCTAAAATAATAATAATAATAATAGTAATATAATATAATAAAGGCTTTCAGCATTTACAAATCAATAATGGATTTCTCAATTTTCTTAAAGATCTAAAGCTCTGGCACTGCCGGGCCAACATACTCCCTAGCCACAACTGGCTGGAGCAGAGGAGAAGTGGCCCTTAGGAGGGTCATGAACTCTCTAGTTCCACAGCCCTCCAGTTCCCCTATTGTCTGCCCTCCCAGAGGCATTTGGGTTTGCTATGCTGGCTTTCAGTACTTGCTATCCGTTCAGTCAGGGGTTCCCAACCCTAACCAATATTGGTCCGTGGTCTGTTAGGAACTGGGCCACACAGCAGAAGATGAGTGGCAGGCAAACATGCATTACCACCTGAGCTTCACCTCCTGTCAGATCAGTGGCAGTACTGGATTCTAATAGGATCACGAACCCTATTGTAAACTGTGTGTGCCAGGGATCTAGGTTGCATGCTCCTTATGAAAATCTAGTACCTAATGACCTGTGGTGAAACAGTTGCATCCTGAAACCATCCCTCCCAGCCCTACTTCCCAGTCCATGGAAAAATTGGCTTCCAGAAAACCAGTCCCTGGTACCAAAAATGTTGGGGATTGCTACTTTAAACCGTGTAATATTATTTCTCTTTCTCCCTCAGCCCACCAAAATAGACACACGTCACCAGTGTCTGCTGTTTTGCTTTATTGTAAATGTAGATCTCTGTGTAGGTGTAGATACTGTGGTGGACCATGGAGCTGGAGGAAGCCTGGAAGACAACAGAAAGAGGACAAGGTAACTGATGGACTGATGGGCTGAGGGTAGGACAATCACACCCCTGTTCTGAGGCATCTGTGGTGTTGCTGTTTTCATCTTTTTTTTTTTTTTGGAGTCAGACTCTTGCTCTGTTACCAGGCTGGAGTGCTGTGGTGTGATCTTGGCTCATTGCAACCTCTGCTTCCTGGGTTCAAGTGATTCCCTTGCCTCAGCCTCCCAAGTAGCTGGGACACAGGTGCATACCACCAGGTCCAGCTATTTTTTTATATTTTAGTAGAGATGGGGTTTCACCATGTTGGCCAGTATGGCCTCGATCTCCTGACCTCGTGATCCACCTGCCTCAGCCTCCCAAAGTGTTGGGATAACAGGTGTGAGCCACCACGCCCTGCCCCTGTTTTAATCTTCTTTACAGCATATGCTACAAGCTAAAAACCACAGCTCATTGTGTAAATCATTAGTCAAGATGATAATACATCAGACATGTACAAACAATAGTCTTGAAAAACGATGGAAAGTGCTTCTTAACTGTAGTTTTATCTTCCCACAGCCAGAATTCCTTTAGATATAAGATAATACTTTTCAAGAACTAGTTCTGTTGACTCATCTTGTTTGAACAAAAATTACTGGTAAACCCTAGAAGGTTAGAATTTAGAGATCATCTCGATAAGTGGTTCTCAACCCTGGCTACCTATTAATACCAGTCTTGGAAACTTAAAAGAAAAAAAAAACAACAACTGGATGCCTCAGCTGCACCTCAAAAGAGTTAAATCAGGGTCTAACCGGGTCCCAGTCACCAGCATTAAAAAAAAAAAAATGCTTCCTGGATGATTCCAATACCCAGCCAAGAATTAGACTTACTGACCTAGATCTTGCCTGAAAAGATCTGATTTTATCGAGAGTCAGTGATTTACTCAAGACTACAACGTTCAAGAACTAAGACAAGAATTCCAATATCCTGACTCCCCATCCAGGGCTCTCTACTTTACAAAACTGCCAAAAAAATGTGCCTGACCCTCTCTAATACTCCACAAACCCCACAAGATAGCAAAGAACCCCCCACCCCCCTTTTTTAAATAGCACCAACTAAGCACTGGCCCAATGCCAGAGGAAGAGAAATGTAGAAGTAATGTTAGATGAGGAAGCTTCTCCAGAGTGCTGTCAGAAGGAAGGGCAGATTCCATATGAGTGACTGAGTAAGTAATATGATTCTCTGTTTTTTTTTTGTTTTTTGTTTTTTTTCCGTATGATGACTTTTACAGTACTTTGAGACCTGAAACAATCTAAAAGGTACTTGGCAATCATCATTCATTTTTAGTAGATAAATTAACAATTTGACAATGAAACACTTATGAACAGCCTTTCCTGTCTAGAATGGCAGAATATAACAAGATTACTTTAATAAGAAGTTTATTTACTTCTGTTTATGAAAAAACTTTATTTTAATCTAAGTTGAGACAACAGAAAGTTGCAAAAATAGTACAGAATTCCTGTATACCTCTCGCACAGCTTCTCTTGATGTTAACATGTTACATAATCATAGCATAATTATAAAACCAAGATAATTGCTTTGGCTCAATACTATTAATTAACCTATAGACTTCATTTAGATTTCATTGGTTTTATTTATTTGTTTGTTTATTTATAGAAAAGTTCTCACTGTATTGCCCAGGTTGGTCTCCAACTCCTGGCCTCAAGCTATCCTCCTACCTCAGCCTTTAGAGTAGCTGTGACTACAAGGACAGTTACCACACTTAACTTAGATTTAACCAGTTTTTACACTCGTGTTTTTTCTGTCCCAGGATCCAATCCAGGATACCACATTGCTTTTAACTGTTAGTTCTCCTTGATCTTCTCTAATCAGTGACAGTTCCTCAGCCTTTCTCTGTCTTTCATGACCTTGACACTTTGGAGACCTACTGTTTAATTTTGTAGAATGTTCCTCAATCCAGGTTTGTCTGATATTTTCTCATGATTAGAATGAATTCATGCATCTCTGGTAAGAATATCATAGGAATGACATTGTATGCTTCTCAGTGCATCCTGTCATGGAACTCACGGTATCAGTCTGCCTTATTACTGGTGACATTAACCTTGGCTACACCATTAAAGTCAAATCTCTTTATTGCTAATTGTCCAACTGAGCAATTTGGTGAGAAAACTTAACCCAAGAGAAACTCATATGGAGATTCTTATATTTTGGTGAGAAAATAACTGTGTGGTATGATTTCACGGGAGCTGATGCTTTAATTCTCTCATCTCCTCCCTCAACAAAATTCTCTAACCTGCAAGGACTGCTGCCTAAAATACTGCTATCAGACCGTCAGCCACTTAAGCAAGGCTTTGATTCTTCTGAAAATACAGATGTTTGAGGGAAGGGATTCTCATGAACTGTGTTCAGCTGCCTCTTGGAGCACCCTTACTCCCAGGAAGGGAGGAGTAAAAGGAAGGAGAAGTAAAGCATTTTTTGCTGCCATTTGGATATGGAGGCAATAAGGTTCCTAGACAGATCCTGAAAAGATATGCTACATAAGTGCCAAAGTGATCTCTTTGAAGTATGTGTCTGATCTCTCATTATTTTGCTCAAACCTTTTTATTGGCTTCATACTGGGGCCTCACCTCATCTTTGCCACCTCTGCCACCCCCAAGCCAGTGATCCAGAACTTCTTTCAATTCCTAACTGTGACTTATCTTCATATGTCATTCCTAATCCTTAAAATATTCTCCCCAGTCTGCTTCTCTGGATTGACTTTTACTAATGAAACAGGTCTTAACTTAGTGACCACTAGACCTAGAAGGCCACCCAGGAACTTACAAATTTAGGCATGTTGCCCTTCATAGCCTTCTGTGATTCCTCTTCTCCAAATTTAAAGGTGTCCTCCTATAGAGCAAGGGTTGGCAGAAAACAACCCATGGATCAAATCTAGCCCACCTCTTAAGTTTTCAAATAAAGTATTATTGGATCACAACTATGCCCAATTCTTCATGTATTATCCATGGCTGCTTTCCTATTATGAAGGTAGACTTGAGAAGCTGTGATAAAGACTGTTTGACCTGCAAAGCCTAAAATATTTACTCTCTTGCCCTTTACAGAAAATGTTTGCCAACCCTCTTTTAAACTGTAAGTACCATATAAGCAAGAATAGCATTAATCTTGTCTGCTATTGATTTCATAGCTGTCATAACCTCAGGACTTAGCCCAAAGTAGATCCTCAATAAATATTTGTTGAATAAAGACAAATCTCACAATTTTATCCAGTACAGTGTTGTCTATATGTTATAGCCAATAAAATGGCTAATGTAATAAAATTAAATTTTTTAAAAATCCATAATATTTTATATTTGTTTCTGAGGAAGAATTTACCAATGGAAGGATGTTCATGTGTTATTCTTAGTCTTTATATAGTTTTCTCATTTTGAAATTAAAAAAAGAATGATTTCCAGTTCAATCAAACCCAGAAACCTCATCAGCTAGATGATATTGAATTCATGTGACTTGTCCCCAGGTCAGACCAACACTGACCAGTTTTATAGAATTGTTGGTTTTTACATAGACTCAGTAGCACATTCTGGTTCAGGCCAAATTTAAAAAATACTTTGGGGGTGCAGTGGCTCATACTTGCAGTCCCAGCTACTGGGGAGGCTGAAGTGGGAGGACCACTTTAGTCCAAGAGTTCAAAACCAGCCTTGACTACCTAGGGAGACCCTTGTCCCTTAAAATAAATAATAATTTGGGACTACCAGAGACCTTCTCAGTGAAAAATGCCAAACCATACCAGATTAACTACCATTCCATAACAACAAGAAGGAATTAAGATTTCCCATGCAAGTGAAGAATTGAAATTAAATTAACAAAATTAAGAGACAGACAGCGAAAGGCATGTTTGTGCTGCTTGCTCTGAGGACTTGGAAATCTCCTTGGTATTCGGTCTAGGAGGCCAGGCTTACACCTGCCTCTAGTAGGGCTTGTGGATTTTATTACCTCTCCAAATATGAAAAAATATAGACTTAGTTCGCAGACTCTCGACTTCCTCTGGGAGAGGGTTCAACATCAAAGCAACTATTTCTACAAACATTTAAAGCATCTTTTCTCTTCCTGCCTTCCTTCCTCGACTGCTTTGCTTTTGGAAACACTAAACACACCCAGTTTTCCAGGCTCCGATGGTTCAACAATACTACTTTTCCTTAGCAAGGAGCACATTATTGCCATGATTTATGGCTGGTGAGTAATTAGGAGCCTGCTGCTATGGTCTGGGGTTGAGATCAAAAGAACCATGTGTCAAAGTGAAGGGAGTGGTGGCTGGAGCCCAGGCAGAAGGGTGGTGGTGTTTGTTTGTAATCCTAACCAGAGAGAAGCTGGGCCATCGCTTAATTGGGAAAAGGCTCAGCGTCTGAAGAAAGCTATGAAAGCGGAGCCTGTTCTAGAGAAAGAATCCATGTGTTTTGCAAATCAACAATATTTAGTGATAGGTGAATCTCCAGGGGGCCTGGAGGCTGGACGGTTTGAATTAGTGCTCAAAGGTTTGGAGAAAAAATGTGAAATGGATGAATACTGAGTATAAAAAAAATTGCCCAAATGGGTTCACTTATGAGATTTCTGGTATTTCCTTCTCTGGTCAAGAGGAAATGCCAAGGAAAGGACTGCAATATTTCAGTACTTCTGTATCTGTCATCCAATTTCCCAATGAATATCGATTCTCTTCCTTCCCTTTGTCCCTCCTCATTCCTGCCCACAGAGAACAAGGACTTTGGCGGCAGAGATATGGAGCACATGGGTGGATCCAAGCATGCTGGACGGAGATGCACAGAGCTGGTTGGGGATGGGGTAGGCAGGAGGTGAACCAGCTCAGATCTGAGAGCTCTGGGGTTTCATCTGCTCTATATTTATGACTTTCTATAAATCACACATGGAGCAAAGCAATGGGAAATGCCCTGGACAGAGTATAAGGAAACTAGTTTTCCAGTCTTGGCTTGGTTTCTAACAAGCTGTGTGGCCTTAGGCAAGGCAAAATTTCTGGGTCTCAGTTTCCTTATCTGTCAAATGAGATTGACTGACTTTGATGTACTCTAAGCTCCCATTCATCTCTCAAATGCTATGGTCAGATTCCCTTTTTTCAGCCTCTGAAACTGCAATGTGCACTACCTTTCTGAGTAGAAGTCCTGTTCCACGTTCCTTTTGAGACAGGAACGCGGAACCTGGGTGCAACTGGAAGACATTTTAAATGGAATATTCAATTCTGCAAAAGGAGTGCTTGGATTTGAACACAGACAGTGTACAGATTGCATGGACTGAACTGAAAGGACCTTTTTGGTGTTCACAAAGCATACATAAAGCAACTGCAACCTCATTCACCTTGTGAAACCACAGATATCCAGATGATGCGACTAGGAATAGGGCTGCACAAAGTTAAAGTCGTTTCACTGTGTCTGGAGAAACCCACAGTGCAGTGGAGGGTACGGCTTCAATTCACAGGGGGATTTTTCAACTCTTACCCACTTTGCCAGATAGAGTTGCAGATGACATTGGAAAAGCTGGAACCCTTTAGAAGTTGCATGTGTGTGTGTTAGCGTGCGCGTGTGTGTGCGTGTGTGTGTGTGTGTGTGTGTGTGTGTGTGTGTGACTGAGAGAGAGAGAGAAAACAGAGAGAGAGAAAGCAAGCGGGCACAAACATCATGTGGGCTCCGGCTGCTGGGGCCTTGGCTCTGCCCACATGACCAGTATACCATGCTGCCATCTAGTGTAGGCTCAGAAACTTCTTGGCGTGCTTAAGAGACGTGGATGAGCATAAAGCAATGAAGGCATGAGTACCTAAAAACCCCCAGGAAGAGGCACCATTAGTGTTAAGTGAGGAGACCACCGTGGCCTCCTTTCTCCCTCTGATCACCCCACTTCTAGTTAAGCACGTGCTTGCCTCTCTATGTAGCCTTCTTAGCATTTATGAAAAAAAAAATCCCAAATTCCACATGAAGGCTCTACCTGTTGATATTCATGCATTCTTCCCTTAAAAAGTAAGAAGTTAACATCAAAGGTCATAAAAAAAGTAAACGATTTGGCGGAAAACCAGGGGAAGAATATACAGATGATCACTCACTGTGTTCCTCAACAGGAACAGTGTCAACCTGGAGAAGTTTACTTTGCAAATTATACAAGGGGACTTTATTTTCAAGTCAGCAAAAGGTGGGTAACTCGGGACTGACATGACACCGTGAAAATGTACCCCATAATGTCTCTCCAGAGCACATACCTTACAGAGGAAAAGTATTCTTGATAAGACAGATAATGGGTGGAATTATGCTAATCAAGAAAACCTTACAGGGTGAATAATTTAGTAACCTTTTTCTGAGAATAAGAGCCTATTTTAAAGTTCTAAATGACACCATAAATGTAGTCAGGCATAGATTTCCATACTGATATGGGATAATAAACACAGCCGGAGTCTAAAGCACCTTGAGGGACACCCCGCTGTGCTTATTATCCTGTACTTCCCTACTAATCACTGGAGCCTAAATTTTAATCCTCATGGCTTTGTTTACCTAGCACTTTGTCAAGTCCAATACATTTTGGTTCTTTTACCTTTCCTGGAAAGACAACTGTAAGCATGGAACTGTTGTCATTTTTCTCCACCGTATGGACTTGAGATCTTTTGTTATAGTCTAAGTACACATTTTAAAATTTGAATTGTTGCTCCAGAATTTAAAAAAATACATTAGCAACACATGGATGCCAAAGCTGAAATACGTCTTAACGTTACCATCTAGAAACTTCACTAAAACACTAAAAATATTTATGTTTCTAAACATTCAGTACTTCTGTATCTGTCATCCAATTTCCCAATGAATATCGATTCTCTTCTTTCTCTTTTGTCCCCTCATTTCTGCCCACGGAGAAGGAGGATGCTGGCGGCAGAGATATGGAGTACATGGGCAGGTCGAAGCATGGCTGGATGGAATCAAGCCACTTTAGCTGACTTCACAGGGAGTAACTGTTGTAGTGACAAAGCTTTGAAGGAATAAATTTATTTTATTTATAATAAACAATTTTTAAATTTTATTTATTACAAATAAGTACTGCACTATTGTTTTACATGTTTGGGTTTTGCCAAAGATTCATTTCTTCGAAAGCTTCCACTAAGAAAAGTTGAAATATCACTCTCCCATCTTTATTCTTTTATATCTGCAGTGATTTGTGTCAAAGACACGATGATAGACTCTCTTAGCAGACCTCAGGCTGCAAATCTTAACTGGTGATCTCCCTTACTGAAACTATCTGAGAAAACAGGAGGGTTAAGAGAGAAGTCACTGTACAACTTTCTGTGGACAGAGACCAAATGTTCAATCAGATATATGAGGAATGGGCTAAATGCAAACCTCAACTCAACCCTTCTGGAAGAAGAGTAAAGGTTCAGGTGACACTCAACTATGTGAGTAGTGGGAGGGGAAAGAGGAAGGGAAAAAGACCATAGAATGGGACTCCATGTTTGTTCCATGCCCCTGTCACAATGCTCTTATTATTTTCCATGTGGGAGAGATGTGTGCACTGATGCGTGACATTTAAATAGGTTATGGATCCCTAAACCCACACATAGGATGTCTTTGATGCTTCATGCGGAGAAGTACATCTTCTTCCTGTAGCCTTGCAGTACCTCTCCACGTGGCAGCTTTCAGGTGGCAGGTTATGTTAAGTAAATAGGGACAAGGGTTAAAAAAACATATCCAAGACTATGAATGAAGACTTGGGAATACAGAAGACTGAAAGAGTTTGCTGAAGTACACAGACTTGGAAGTTACATGTGTGGGTTTGAACTCCAGATTTACCCTTTCTGAGTTGTGTAAGTTGTTAAACTATGCCTTGCATCCATTTACTCATCTTTAAATGAGTAGGTGTTTTTATGACAATAAAATCACTACTACTATTATAGTGATAATAACACCTACTTATGGGACTGGCGCAGTGATTACACAAATTAATAGGTGTAAAGTACATAGAACAATGTCTTGCATGTGGTAATTGGTCAAGACTTGTTATGAATTATTATGTCATTGTTAAAATTAATGGAAAAATTGGATCTGGGTACTCTTAGCAAAACCAAAAGAGAGACAATGAGCTCAATTTTTGAACATATTTATATCCAGGGATCATTAGATCACCAATTAGTTTTACTCTGGACCAAGCAGAAGATTGAAAGGCCCAGAACTGGCTACATAATTTGCAGGGCCACATGCACAATAAAAACGGGAATGCCTTGTTCAAAAATCATTAAGAATTTCAAGACTGACAGCAGAACATTAAATCGAGCATGGAGCCCTTCTAAACATATGGCCCTGTGTGACTGCACAGGTTACACACCCATGAGGCTTGGCCTACAAAGGCCACATAAATCATGACCTCTGGATGCACAGAGCTTACCCTCTAGCCCTCAATTGCTATGTTACGTTTTTCTTTTCACTTGATTCCTGTTGTTTTATCCATTTGTGGTTGTGTGTTTGGTGTTTGAATTCATGGCTCAAAACACATGCTTACTGGAAATCATGCAAGAACATTCAGACTCTGTCTCTATTTCTCCACATTTCCTGCCCTCTTCAATTCATTGCAATCTGGCTCTTGCCCCCCGCCTGCCAAATCCCCATCCTACTCCACCACCACTATCATCCTTTCTGAATTTTTGTGGGTGGAAATCAATGGCTTCTTAATTTTCTTCTTACCGTATGTGTCCCATTTAAACAAATTATAATTTACAGCTTGGCAATGCTGACATTACCCTAAAACTCTCCTCTCTAACTTCAGTACATGTTACTTCAAAGTTTCCTGTGTTTCTCTTTTTCTGTTTCTTCCCCTGACTTCCTCAATATCTTATAATCCTCAGGGATTTATTTGTAATTTTTAGTCTTTATTTTCATTCTTTCACTATCCATGATCCTTGAGGATCTTACTCACTCTGATGACTTCAACTATCACTAAACAATGTCAATTCTCAAAGAACTATATTCACCCTCTTCTCTGCTGATTATAGACCCATATTTCCAATTCACTCTAGACAGCTCTAATTGGACTTTCTTAAGTGACTACTCACTCAAAACACCTCAAACCAATTACTGTTTTTTTTTATTCTTCCTTTCTTTGATTGCCAATTTTTATTACACTCTGACTTAGTAACCAATCCCAGCTAGAAACTATAGTCATCCTCGGCTTCACCGTCTGCCTTACCACCCAGCACATGGTGCCTAAAATGTAGTTGATCCTATTATCTAAATATCTCTTAAATCTTTTCCCTCCTTTTCTTGCTTGCTTGGTGCCCACTACCAAACCAGTCTATCAATCTGCATCTGTACTAGTCTATCTTCTCATTTGACTCATTCTCTAGATTTTCTACTTTCTAGTTATATTCTATACTTATTCTCAAAATGTTTTCTAAAATGTAAAGTTGTTCAAAGCACATCCCTGCTTAAGGACTGCTATTGTCCAGTGAACAAAATTAAAATGTCTTTGGAGAAGCACAAAGAGTTTTATTTTTCTAATTCATTCCAGTTTATTTGAGGTTGATCCTAACTTTTAGTCTTCCTAATCACATACCTCAGCTCAAGCCATCTGCTGACCTTTCCTTGATTGTGCTGTACTCTTCTAGGTCTCCATGCCCTTGCACATGCTGTTCCTTATGTCCAGAAATGCTTTTCACTGCATTCTTTAAAGAGTAAATTCTTAATTATCTTTCAAGGTGCAGCTTCTCTGAGACATCTTCCAGAAAATCTTTTCTACTTTCTATACCCCCATAGCACTTTGCATGCACTTCCATTGATTGCAATTAGGTGTTCACTTTCTCTGTAATTAGTGATGAACTCTTGGAAATCAGCATTATGCTATATTCTTCTTCATATCCTCAGCACCTGGCACAGTTCCTGGCTCAGAGTAGAAGCAGAAACAATGCATCATGAATGACTATCCTCTGCATAAAGTCAGAGGTTCACTAAAACCTCCAACTCAAATGTTGAGAGATTTTTTTTTTGTGGAGTTAAAAATGGTAGAACTTGGACAAAGGAGAAAGAAAAATCTAACAACTTTCTAATAAACAAATTTCCTATGCTGCCTCTGGATGCTCACATAAAGATGAGTTACCTCACTCTCCACCTTGTCCCCGAAGAGGAGAGATTGGCATTGGGATTGAATATCTTCTGAATTTCTTATATCTCAAACTTATACAGTAACTCCTTTGTTAGATAAGATACGGCAAAAATATCTCACAAATAATAGAACCTGTGATATTTCTATAGCATCAGCAGCCTCTATTCTTTCCTTTTTAAAATCTCTACTTACCCCTTTTTTCCCACTCAGATGTTTGTAATGAATTTTATTATGTCTACTATTATTATGTCCCACAGTAGACATAATACTTTTTACTTAAAAGACAATACTTTTAAGTCTACTTAAAAGTAGACTGTTACACTTCTACTTTTAAGAACTTTTGTGGACAGGTGTGGGGGCTCACGCCTGTAATCTCAGCACTTTGGGAGGCCAAGGCCAGATCACTTGAGCTCAGGAGTTCAAGACCAGGCTGGCCAATCTGATAAAACCCCATCTTTACTAAAAATACAAAAATTAGCTGGGCATGGTGGCACACACTTGTAGTCTTAGCTACTTGAGGGGCTGAGGCAAGAGAATTGCTTGAGCCCAGGAGGTGGAGAGGTTACAGTGAGCTGAGAGCATGCCACTGTATTTCAGCTTAGGTGACAGAGCTAGACTCTGCCTCAAAAAAAAAAAAAAAAAAAAAAAAGAAAGGAAAAGAAAAAGAAACAAGAACTTTTGTGAGAGAATGCCCAAAATATCAGGCATCAAATATAACTCTTCTTTGATTATTAATCTTGGGAGTCAATCCGGCTCATCATCTGTTTAGCTCCTTGGGTCACAGTGGCCAAAGTTACAGAATCAATCCTCATATACATCAGTGCTGTTCCCAAAGATAATTTCTTCTGCCATCAACAACAGCATGCCTTTCTGTCACTAGGTGAAAAAAAGTAGGCACCTTTGAAGAACATCTCCGTGATTGAAATACAACTCCAGCAGTAGAGTCAGTGGTATTTGTATGTGTCTATGTATTTTCATGAGTATTTGTAAAACTCCAAGTGTGTCCACAGCTCCAAAGCTAATTGCATAAGGACGAAATTCAACCATGCTGGAGAAAAAGCAAGTCATTTCTTTCCATGTATTCCTTTCTTATCTGTGGTTTTGCTTTCCATGGTTTCAATTACCCACAGTCAAACACGATCTGAATATATCAAATAGAAAATTCCAGAAATAAACAGTTCATAGGTTTTAAATTGTGCATGATGAAATCCTGAGCTGTCTCACCCCATTCTGCCTGGGATGTGAATCATCCCTTTGTCTAGCAGATCCATGCTGCATATGCTCTCTGCCCATTAACCACTTAGTAGCTGTCTCAATTTTCAGACAGAAAAAACATAGTATATGTATGTTTTTTCATATACATATGTTTTTTCTTTAGTTTCAGGCATTTACTGGGGGGTCTTGGAACCTATCCCCTGCAGATAAGGGGGGACTACTATGTATATCTTTGGCATCAAGACAGTCAGACTAACAAATGATGCAATGGTAGAGTGAGTATGTTTCCAACTACATTTGTATTCTTATGCAATGTTTTAAGCCAATTTTGGTTGCCTTCTTTTATCAAATTGAAAGCTGCTATAAGCCATGCTTTATGACCAAATGACATCTGATAAAATAGAGGTTACCAAATTTCCTAGTAAAGACCACAAGTTTTAAAATTTCCTTATTTGTCAACTGAGAACAAGACTCTTTCATAGACTTGTGTACAATGATTATTCTGTAAACTGTAAAAGAAGTCTACCAAATTTTTGAGGCAACACATTCAAACATGTGTTAAGACTGTGCTTTCTTAGAACTGGAATTATTTTTGTATAGGCCAAGTTTGGGGACCAGTAAGAGAACTCATGGAGAATTGTTCACAACAGAAAGCAAAAGTAATAGAGCATTGTGAATGCTGTGGATCCTAGGCTGTTCTGTATTGTAATGTAACAAACAAAGGACCTAGTCTCTGACCCTGAACAATTTTCAATCTATCATCACAAATACTCTGAGAACTCAAAACAATGCAGTGAAGAATAAGGGTGTATTAACTAGTAGTCATTGTCATTAAAATCCTTCATCAGGGCCAACTTTCCAAGATGGTTTCAAAGGTTTAAAAGGGAGGAACATTGCTTGATATTGAATTGACAAATGAGCCTTAGCTGAAAAAATAATTGTATGAACAAATAAAGCATGACCCTATAATGAACATGAAGACAAGGAGAACTAGGATAAAAATACTAGAAAGAGTTGAGAACATTGGTGAGGTCAAAGATTTTGGTTAGATGAGATGCCAAAAGTCTAAGGAAAAATAAGAGGAGCAGCATATATTGCAATGGAAAGACAGTGAACATAGATTTAAAAGTGTAGAACAGGGCCAGCCAACTTTTTCTGCAAAGAACCAGATGGTAAATATTTTTGGCTTTGCGGCCATACAGTCTCTGTCGCAACTACTTAACTCTGCTGTTGTTATGGGAATGCAGCCACAGACAATCCATAAAGAATGAGCATGGCTGTGTTCCAATAAAACTTTATTGAATAAAACAGGAAGTAGATGGGTTTGGTCAATGGGCCAAGGTGTAGAAGAATAGGGGGCAAATAATCAAGCCAAATTAATTCACCACTGCTCTGGCACCATTGGCCATGCTATTGTGGGCTAGAGAATGCTTAATTTTGTATTTTTGACTACCATAGAAATTTATTTGAATAAAATTGGGAATGACTTCTCAAACATGATAGTAATAGAAATCTAGTGGTGTGTATTGAACATAAAGAAGTTGCTTAAATTAACCCAGAAGTGTCCTTATGAGGACTTCAGGAACCTCTTTATTTGATACATGGACTCTGTATCAAATAAAAAATCGCTTTATTTGATACATGGACTCTGTATCAAATAAAAAAATCTCTTTATTTGATACATGGACTCTGTATCAGCTTACATGATTAAGGTAAGGGGGCTTAATCATGGAAGCTATCTATAATTAGGAGCAGAGCTGTATTAGAACTCAGGCCAATGGAGTCCTAAATTAGAGCTCTTTTGCCCTATTTGATGCTACTTTATTTATGTTGTTACTTTTCAAAGCCATGAAAGTAGTTTTACACAAGTACAAACCGATGAACAATCCCCTAAGATCTAGGACACAATCTCAAATGTATTGTAGATGAGAAGTAAGCTATTTAAAAGATTCAGTATTACTTAATAACAGGGACAAGGACAAGGACCAAGCAATCTCCCATTCCATTGAAATATTATACTATCTTTGTGGAAAGTGCATTGCACCCTGGCCCAGGAGTTTTCCACTTCTGATGATAAACATGCATCAATTCACCCACCATCCCTCACTCCCTTGTCATCAGTGACTACATTTATGAGGCAACCGGTTGGGGCTGGGGACACAGAACATTACAGTGAAAAACAACTCTCCCAGTTGGCTTCACCCTCTTTATTACCAGACTTGCTTGCTAGCTACAAGCATGAAAAGGTAGAACAACATGGGTATTTTGAAGATGAAATCATTCTGTTCACAAGTGGCCAACACTGCAGGGACTGCTTTCACTAAATATCATTTTGACAAACTCTAATTCTGTTGGTTTAGCTGATGAAATTTAAAGCATTTGAGTCAAATAAATTGGATTACCACCCTTGGATTAAGATAAATCATTTCTCAAATTTTTGGTCTGTTTGCTTTGGCTGGGCTTGAATTCTGCAAACTCTGCTTTTGATAACCACACTAAAGCGGCAGGGAGTGAGCTAAGAGGAGGAGATGTGAGAAATATTGAAATAGAAAATATGTAATCAACAAATGACTCTTCAGCTCTTTTTTTTTTCTTCTGAATATTCAGAACTTGGAATATTTCCTTAATTGCATTCATTATCCTTGACCTAGGAACTCTATCTCAAAAAAAATAGAATTGGAGATTAACAATGGATTTGTGAAGAAGGGAAGATATTACCAGTAATTCTTCTATCTGTCCCTTAGACATTCAGGAAGGTTTTCTATGAGGTGGATAAGATCATAAAGTGTACATGATTCTAACTTGGCCAAATGTTGGTGTGCTCTGTTCACATTCAACTCCCTTGCTTATTGGAGAAACTCCAGCCTGGCACTGCATGGGCAATTGCAAGGCTAGTCAAGATTTGACTTTGGAGACTCTGTGACTCACATTTAGAATTTGTGGTATTGCAGGGCACCCAAGTATTTACAAATTAATCAGCAAACATAGCCTGACTTCTCTGGTTACTTTCAAATTCTGCAGTTGTCATCACTGAAATTGTAGACTTACACAGGTTTCCTGATAGTTAAGTGAATGACACCAGTTGACTTGTTTGAAGAGCGACCTAAAATTGTGCAACAGGCAAATTGCCTATTTTACTGATGCTTTTCCTTTGGTGGTACCTTTTACCATCTCTCATCTTAAACGCCACTTAAACACATCTTCCAAGAGACTTATAATCTACCCTGCCATAACTGCTTGGGAAATCCATTAGGATCTTTTCTTTCCTATGCCCAACTTTCTCCATTGCCCATAATTCATTCTCATGAAGTTATTAATAAAAATTGAAAACCTTTTAATCCCTCCTGGGGATAACTACACTTAGAAAATTCTTCTTCTTTGAAGAAATAAGCCTTTATTCATACATCCTGGAGTTGGCTTGTAAAAGAAATAATTTGGGGTGTGGAGGAAATTTTCACTATCCCTCTAATCAGTTTACTTTAATATTCTCTACTCAGTATTTAATTGGTTCTTGGAACATGTGGCTAATCTCAAAGTTGCTGAGGTCAGTAAACCATTTGGAGAGCATATTGCCATTTTGGCTTGTATGGGATTCTTGCTTAAACTAGGTAAAATAACATGTTCTTTAACTCCAAGAATGTAAGCAAGCCTATCCTTAGAAAGTTTATTAGGGCTGGCTCCAAAAGGAATTCAAAGCCAATAAGATACTCAATGTTATTATAGATAACAGCTTCATCTGGGAGTTTTCAACTCCCCTCATGATCTCTACTAGACAACATGAGCACAGAATCCTGGATAGTCAGGAGTGAGGATCTTTTTTTCTAGGAAGTAGAACTCTTGAAGTTCTTTTTTTGCTTAGGAAAAAGAACCCCCCAAAACCAACAACCATAGGCTAACAAGATGGAGCCTTTATTTAGAAACAACATGCCTCTCCTGTGAACACAGAGCTCACTCAGAAAGAAGTTATGAATGGACCTGCACAATTATTTTCTGGCAAAAACCCAATCACATTTGGAGACCTCAGCAGTTGAACAGGGAGTGACAGCTGAAAACTCAAACATGCTACAAAGATCAGAGACATTGCTGAATGCTACATTTTGAAGTTTGATCCAAAGAACCAATTTATGTCATGTTGGTTTTATTGAAGAGAGGAGCTTTATTCCAAAGGCTCTTTTAAGCCCATATCCCCTCTTTGGCTCTTTCGGCCCTTCAGGCCCGCAGGATTTCCAATATCCCTAGAAGGTATTTGCCTTTCACAAATGAGTCCAACAGTGCTTAAGAAAGCATTAGATGCTTCTTTGAGCCTGCTTCCTCCCCCTACCCAAGAACTGTGGTTTCAAGAGCAGGCAGATCCCTCACATTCATTTAATAAGAGAATATATTCCTCATTCTGCCTGAGGGCTCCTTGTCAATGCTGGGTTCTTTAGAAATATCTGTGGCTTGTCCTACATGAAAGAGGAGAGGGACAAAAGATAAAAATTGTACTACTGTCTAAATGTTAAAAAAAAATAGATACATAGAATAATGATATAATACAATAAGGGAAAGTTTTGGGTAAGGGTCTTGGCTCTGGAGGCTGGCCGCTGGGGTTTGAATAGTACCTGTTTTGGGATCATGGACAGTTCATGTCTTGAAGCCCTGTTCCTCAACTTAACATTTAGGTATAATAATTCCTAGTTCATAGTGCTATAGTAAGTATTCAAGTTTTAAATGCCCTGTATGTGAAAGCACTCAATACATTTGAGGTAATAATATTAAATGTAAACTGGCATGATTCAAAGTGTAAATAATAAGATAGGCTATTGGAAGCACTCAAAGAATACAGAACTGGGGTGATGTGGCTAAAGATAGATTAAGCTAAAATATAGAATTTGCATCTTTTCCATAGCCCTGTCCAGAAGGAATGTATAAATTTGTTGCCATCCCTAAGGAACTAACAGCTTTTCTGTTCCCATTTTGCATTCTAGGGGTAATTATTTTACATATGTATACTTTCGGAACCTCTTGAAACCACTCATGAATATTTGGGTGTAAACAGGCCTTCACCCTATTCTGCTGTTCCCATTTCCTCACAGTTGGTGGTCATATTCCCCACTGCCTGTGGACCGCTGGCCAAAGTTCCACTTCTGTGGCTGGCCTCCATCCCACCCAATTCAATCCAATTCTTCAAATCACATTTTAGGAAAACACTTCACTGTTGGGTGTTTTATTAAATTCAGATGCATTATGTTCACTGGGTTTACTATTCTAATTCTAGGATTCAGTTTAAAAGATCAAACTGGTATACCATGCCACATTCGCACATTTTCAAAATAGCCCAGAAAATTTAGTGGAAACCCCTAATTAACATGACAGTACCACAGTTTATAGTCTCAAACAATCAACACCTTTCTTCCCTTGCGGTAACTTTTCCTTTGCAATTTCATGCCTCACAATTTGTAGCTTACACTTCCTGGAATTTATATTTATTTTGAGGGCATCTTTGATGACTATTTCTTTCCTTTGGTATGACCCTGGACCTGAAAGGCATAACTATTTTCTATCTCTACAGAGGACACAAGTTACATTTCTTCTCAACAATCCCACAGGACTACATGAAGGCTCCATCCTAACTAATGGACCTCTTGGATAATGATTTTATTTGATAACTTGGTTAAAGAGCCTGAAATGTTTTATTATCAATTGCTTCACTGTTGCTGATATAAATTAATCACTAGTAGTCTCATTCATTTATTTATCTTCTTGAAACTCTGATTTTCCAATATGTACAACTCACCTTTTCTGTTTTAATTTTCACTGGTTCTCCCAGCCATTAGTTATAAAGAATCATCTAGTTATGGAGAAATAACTAACCCCTTGAGACTCCTGTCCCATAGCTGCAATCTATATTCCGCTAATTCTCTGGCAAGTTTTAAAGCTGTTATTTCTTTGTTTGTTTCAACAGATTTGTCCCTAATCATGTGGAAAGGGCTGCTAAAATACAGAATGTACTTACTCCAAGTGAGAGTCCCAGTTCATAGAGACAGTAGTAAACATAATTTGCAAATAAGCCACAGTCATACACATAATATTTCACCCACATATTAATATTGTTGTTAATGTTAATATTAATCAGTTATTTGCAAAACAAATTGGTATAATTTCTTTATAAGATTGTTTTACAGGATTTTATCAGCTGTTGCAAGAAAAGAACTGAGCTGCAAAAGGGATTGAAGTCATATCTCATTACTCTTCCTTAGGGAGGCTATTGAATTTGGTTAAAAATCAGTCCACTTCTTTAGAAATTATGTTTCAGAAAGACAAATGTAAAATGCCAGATGGTGGAGTTGAAACAGAGACCTCATCTGAGTCGATGAAAAGTCCGCTCTGACTTACTATTCTTGTCCCATTAAATGTTATTTACTTTTGTTTTTTAATCCCACTTAACTGAGTTTTACTGTCTTATGAAATATATAAAACTTCATAATGTACTTTAACCCTAATCATATTTAAAAGGTTATTTTATACAGATCTACTCTAAATTCTCTCAGTCTCTATAATAACGAAATGTTCTTGGTTGACTTATTTCCACGGAACCCCCAGTCCTAGCACATAATGAAGATATATAATGGGTCACTTGTCATTTAAATTAATTCCACTTTTTATTTATATAATCTTGTATAAGAAACTGATTCTACTTTAAAAAGGTTCCTAGCTGTGTCTATTCCTTCCAAGACCATAGAAAAGCTCAAGTGATCGTGTTAAGCTAAATAATACTTCATTATCCTGCCATTATAGAAATGACAAGGCAGAGACGGAAACATATCAATTATCTGGCTTTCTTAGTAACTGAGCTATTCCTTATAAGTAATTCTGTCAAGAAATGAAGTGTCTCCTATTCTGAGTTAAAAATATTCATATTAATCATTTGGCATAGAAATTGGCTAAAAAAAATTCACTGTGTCCCTCTAGGCCAGTCTGGAGGAGACTACCAATTATTAAAAAAAAAAAAAAAATCCGGCCAGGCACGGTGGCTTATGCCTGTAATCCCAGCACTTTGGGAGGCTGAGGTGGGTGGATCACCTGAAATCAGGAGTTTAGCCTGACTAACATGGAGAAACCCTGTCTCTACTAAAAATACAAAATTAGCTGGGTGGTGCATTCCTGTAATCCCACCTACTCAAGAGGCTAAGGCAGGAGAATTACTCGAACCTGGGAGGCTGGGGGTTGCAGTAATCCAAGGTCGCATCATTGTACTCCAACCTGGGCAACAAGAGCAAAACTCTGTCTCAAAAGGAAAAAAAAAAAATTCCATTCTCAGTCTGCTGAGAGCAAACCAAGTGGCTCAGGAGAGGAGGAAAGAGTTGCTCCAGGACTGACTCTGGCCATGGCTGCACATCCTCTGGTTTCATGTACTCCCATTTGGACACTTTTTCTTGTAGCCTTTATGTGCCTCATCCCTGAGTCCAGGCAACCAATTCAGGTGATCAGTCTCTTGCCTCTGACCTAGAGCTTTCTTTGGTGTATGGTTTCCTTTTTTCCCAGATTCATGGTATTAATCGCACTGAGTCAGTACCTTGACATCTCGGCCTCAGGATCTATTGTCACAAATTGTCCTATGGAAATTCTAGCTCTAAAGGCACATAAGTGAATCAATGAAATCCTGAAACACACACACATACACACACACACACACACACACACACACATTTATTTTTTAGAAAATAAAAATTCCATGCTGAAACAATGTAGCTACCATTACTACTGAATTAGCATGCAGCATGTCTTTGCTGCGCTGGAATCCAGGGATGATCACAGGGTTGTGGAGATGTGTTGGGCTGCTTATTTTTTCACTTTGCAGCCCAGAATGGCTGTAGTATCCCCGTTCTCACTTAGCCTATCAGCTGTCACCAACCACCAGGAAAGTCAAACCTCTAGCTGCTCAGTGCAGGTCCCTAAAATTTTATTTGTTAAAATAGCATACACAAAATGGACTTTTTGGGGATATATAATTCTATAAATTTTAAGATGTGTGTAGAATTGAGTAACCACGGCCACTGTCAGGACCCTGAACAGTTCCATCACTGCAAAGAATAGCCTTTGTGCCATCCCTTTGAAGTCACACCCTCCCCTCAAACCCTGGCACTCTCAGATCTGTTCTCTGTCACTATGGTTTTGTCTTTTAGAGGATGTCATATAAATGGAATCACACAGTATGTAACTTTTTGAGACTGAGTCCTGTCATTTAGCATGATGCCTTTGAGATTCACACAAATAGTGTATATCAAGAAGTCATTTCTTTTTACTACTGAGTAGTATTCCATTACAGGGAAATACAACACTTTGTTTATCATTCTTTACTGAAGGACATCTGGGTTATTTCTAGTTTGAGTAATTACAAATAAAGTTGCTATTTGTGTAGGTTATTATGTGAAGTTTCGCATTTCTATAGAAAAACACCCAGGAGTATGCTTGCTGGGTCACATGGTAAACGTACATATGCGTTAACTTTTTAAGGAACTGTTGTTTTCCAGAGTCTCTATGCCATTTTACATTTTCTTTCTTTCTTTCTTCCTTTTTTTTTTTTTAGACAGATTCTCGCTCTGTTGCCCAGGCTGGAGTGCAATGGCATGATGTCAGCTCAGTGCAACTTCTGCCTTCCAGGATCAAGCAATTCTCCTACCTCAACCTCCTGAGTAGCTGGGGCTACAGGCATGCACAACCATGCCCAGCTAATTTTTGTATTTTTAGTAGAGACAGGGTTTTACCATGTTGGCCAGGCTGGTCTCGAACTCCTGACCTCAAGTGATCCACTCACCTTGGTCTCCCAAAGTGCTGGGATTACAAGCACGAGCCACCAGACCCAGTCCCCATTTTACATTTTCACCAGCAATATATGACAGATCATCACTTGGTGTGGTGGTACTTAAAATTTTAGCCATTCTGACAGTGTGATGGCATATTTCATTGTGGTTTGAATTTGCATTTCCCCAAGGATTAATGATGTTGAATATGTTTTTAAGTGCTTATTTGCCAACAATGTATCTTCTTTGGTGATGTGTCTCTTAAAATTATTTGCCCATTTAAAAAATAGAGTGACTTGTTTATTTATTGTTGTTTTAAGTGTTCTTTATATATTCTGAATATAAGTCCTTTGTTGGACAGATGATTTGCAAATATTTTCTCTCAGTCTAAAACCTCTCTCCTTGTTCTCTATACATTATCCTTTGCAGAGCAAATGATTTTTATTTTGTGGAAGTCCAATTTCTCAATTTCCTCTTTCAGAGATTGTGATTTCAGTGTTGCATCTAAGAACATTTTGCTGAACCCAATGCCACAAAAATTTTCTTTTATGTTTTCTCCTAAAATGTTTATAATTTTGTGTTTTACATTTAGATCTATTATCCATTTTGAGTTAATTTCTGTATAAGATGTAAAGGTTGTAGTTTGAGGTTCACTTTTTTTGCATATGGATATCCATTTGTTCCAACATCACCATGACCTTTGTAAATGAGATTCTTTCATTTTTGTTAAGATATAGAAAACCAATTGCCCAACTTATTAGAACAGCTCATAAAAACAAAGGCTTTTTACACCTACAGTGGTTTTTACTAAATGATCATTCCCCACTCTTAATTTAGGTTGTGCTCTAGGCGGTTGAGAGTAATATCTGGATAACTGAGGTTCAGCATACATAAAGACAATCAAACTGCTTAAGCAGAAATATTCTTTCTTTCTTTTTCTTTTTATTTGTTGAGACAGAGTCCTGCTCTGTCATCCAGGCTAGAGTGCAGTGGCATGTTCTTGGCCCACTGCAACCTCCACCTCCTGGGTAAAAGGGATTTTTGTGCCTCAGTCTCCTGAGTAGTTAGGACTACAGACATGCACCACCATACCTGGCTAACATTTTTTTAATTTTTTAAAAATTTTTTCCCATTTATTTTATTGCATTTTAGGTTTTGGGGTACATGTAAGAACATGCAAAATTGTTGCATAGGTACACACGTGGCAGTGTGATTTGCTGCCTTCCTCCCCATCACCTACATCTGGCATTTCACCCCTTGCTATCTCTCCCCAGCTCCCCACACCCCACCGTCCCTCCCCTATTTCCCCCCAACTGACCCCAGTGTGTAGTGCTCCCCTCCCTGTGTCCATGTGTTCTCATTGTTCAACATCCGCCTATGAGTGAGAACATGTGGTGTTTGATCTTATGCTCTTCTGTCAGTTTGCTGAGAATGATGGTTTCCAGGTTCATCCATGTCCCTACAAAGGACCCAAACTCATCGTTTTTGATGGCTGCATAATATTCCATGGTGTATATGTGCCACATTTTCCCTATCCAGTCTATCGTTGATGGGCATTTGGGTTGGTTCCAGGTCTTTGCTATTGTAAACAGTGCTGCAATGAACATTCGTGTGCACGTGTCCTTATAGTAGAACGATTTGTAATCCTTTGGATATATACCCAGTAATGGGATTGCTGGGTCAAATGGAATTTCTATTTCTAGGTCCTTGAGGAATCGCCACACTGTCTTCCACAATGGTTGAACTAATTTAGTCTCCCACCAACAGTGCAAAAGTGTTCCTATTTCTCCACATCCTCTCCAGCATCTGTCGTCTCCAGATTTTTTAATGATCGCCATTCGAACAGGCGTGAGATGGTATCTCAATGTTGTTTTGATTTGCATTTCTCTGATGACCAGTGATGATGAGCATTTTTTCATATGTTTGTTGGCCTCATGTATGTCTTCTTTTGTAAAGTGTGTGTTCGTATCCTTTGCCTACTTTTGAATGGGCTTGTTAGTTTTTTTCTTGTAAATCTGTTTTAGTTCTTTGTAAATTCTGGATATCAGCCCTTTGTCAGATGGGTAAACTGCAAAAATTTTTTCCCATTCTGTTGGTTGCCAATTCACTCCAATGACTGTTTCTTTTGCTGTGCAGAAGCTGTGGAGTTTGATTAGGTCCCATTTGTCTATTTTGGCTTTTGGTGTTTTGGTCATGAAGTCCTTGCCTACACCTATGTCCTGAATGGTTTTGCCTAGATTTTCTTCTAGGGTTTTTATGGTGTTAGGTCTTATGTTTAAGTCTTTAATCCATCTGGAGTTAATTATAGTGTAAGGTGTCATGAACGGGTCTAGTTTCTGCTTTCTGCACATAGCTAGCCAGCTTTCCCAACACCATTTATTGAACAGGGAATCCTTTCCCCATTGCTTGTTTTTGTCTGGTTTGTCAAAGACCAGATGGTTGTAGATATGTAGTGTTGCCTCCGAGACCTCTGTTCTGTTCCATTGGTCTATATCTCTGTTTTGGTACCAGTTCCATGCTGTTTTGATTACTGTAGTCCTGTAGTATATAGTTTGAAGTCCAGTAGTGTGATGCCTCCCACTTTGTTCTTTTTGCTTAGAATTGACTTGGCTATGCGGGCTCTCTTTTGGTTCCATATGAAGTTTAAGGTGGTTTTTTCCAGTTCTGCAAAGAAGGTCATTGGTAGCTTGATGGGGATAGCATTGAATCTGTAAATTACTTTGGGCAGTATGGCCATTTTCACGATATTGATTCTTCCTAACCATGAACATGGAATGTTTCTCCATCTGTTTGTGTCCTCTCTTATTTCGTTGAGCAGTGGCTTGTAGTTCTCCTTGAAGAGGTCCTTTACTTTCCTTGTTAGTTGTATTCCTAGGTATTTTATTCTCTTTGTGGCAATTGTGAACGGAAGTTTGTTCTTGATTTGGCTCTCTTTAAGTCTGTTATTGGTGTATAGGAATGCATGTGATTTTTGCACATTGATTCTGTATCCTGACACTTTGTTGAACTTGCTTATCAGTTTCAGGAGATTTGGGGCTGAGACGATGGGGTCTTCTAGATATACAATCATGTCGTCTGCAAATAGAGACAATTTGACTTCCTCCTTTCCTATTTGAATGCCCTTTATTTCTTTTTCTTGCCTGATTGCTCTGGCTAGAACTTCTAATACTATATTGAATAGCAGTGGTGAGAGAGGGCATCCCTGTCTGGTGCCACATTTCAAGGGGAATGCTTCCAGTTTTTGCCCATTCAGTATGATATTGGCTGTTGGTTTGTCATAAATAGCTTTTGTTATTTTGAGATACGTTCCGTCAATACCTAGCTTATTGAGGGTTTTTAGCATAAAGGGCTGTTGAATTTTGTCAAAGGCCTTCTCTGCATCAATTGAGATAATCATGTGGTTTTTGTCTTTGGTTCTGTATATGTGGTGAATTACATTTATAGACTTGCGTATGTTGAACCAGCCTTGCATCCCAGGAATGAAGCCTACTTGATCATGGTGGATAAGCTTTTGGATGTGCTGTGGCATTCGGCTTGTCGGTATTTTATTGAAGATTTTTGCATCTATGTTCATCATCGATATTGGCCTGAAGTTTTCTTTTCTTTTTGAGTCTCTGCCGGGTTTTGGAATCAGGATGATGTTGGTGTCATAAAATGATTTGGAAAGAATTCCCTCTTTTTGTATTGTTTGGAATAGTTTCAGAAGGAATGGTACCAGCTCCTCTTTGTATGTCTGGTAGAATTTGGCTGTGAACCCGTCTGGACCTGGGCTTTATTTGGGTGGTAAGCTCTTAATTGCTGCCTCAACTTCAGACCTTGTTATGGGTCTGTTCAGGGCTTCGGCTTCTTCCTGGTTTAGGCTTGGGAGGAGGCAAGTGTCCAGGAATTTATCCATTTCTTCCAGGTTTATTAGTTTATGTGCATAGAGTTGTTTGTAATAATCTCTGATGATGGTTTGAATTTCTATGGAATCTGTGGTGATATCCTCTTTATCGTTTTTTATTGCATCAATTTGGTTATTCTCTCTTTTCTTTTTTATTAATCTGGCTAGTGGTCTATTTTGTTGATCTTTTCAAAAAACCAGCTCCTGGATTTATTCATCTTTTGAAGGGTTTTTTGTGTCTCTATCTCCTTCAGTTCTGCTCTGATCTTAGCTATTTCTTGTCTTCTGCTAGACTTTGAGCTTTTTTGATCTTGCTCCTCTAGCTCTTTCAGTTTTGATGATAGGGTGTCAATTTTTGATCTCTCCTTGCTTCTCATGTAGGCACTTATTGCTATATATTTTCCTCTAGAGACTGCTTTAAATGTGTCCCAGAGATTCTGGTATGTTGTGTCTTAATTCTCGTTGGTTTCGAAGAACATCTTTATTTCTGTCTTCATTTCATTGTTTATCCAGTCAACATTCAAGAGCAGGTTGTTCAGTTTCCATGAAGCTGTGTGGTTCTGGGTTAGTTTTTGAATTCTGAGTTCTAACCTGATTGCACTGTGGTCTGAGAGACTGTTACAATTTCCGTTCCTTTGCATTTGCTGAGGGGTGATTTACTCCCAATTATGTGGTCACTTTTAGAGTAGGTGTGATGTGGTGCTGAGAAGAATATATATTCTGTGGATTTGGGGTGGAGAGTTCTGTAAATGTCTATTAGGTTTGCTTGGTCCAGGTCTGAGTTCAAGTCCTGGATATCCTTGTTAATTTTCTGTCTGGTTGATCTGTCTAATATTGACAATGGGGTGTTAAAGTCTACCACTATTATTGTGTGGGAGTCTAAGTCTCTTTGTAAGTCATTAAGAACTTGCCTTATGTATCTGGGTGCTCCTGTATTGGGTGCGTATATATTTAAGATCTTTAGCTCTTCTTGTTGCATTGATCCTTTTACCATTATGTAACGTCCCTCTTTGTCTCTTATGATCTTTGTTGCTTTAAAGTCTAATTTATCAGAGATGAGAATTGCAACTCCTGCTTTTTTTTGCTCTCCATTTGCTTGGTAAATCTTCCTCCATCCCTTTATTTTGAGCCTTTGTGTATCCTTGCATGTGAGATGGGTTTCCTGGATACAGCACACCAATGGGTTTTGACTTTTTATCCAATTTGCCAGTCTGTGTCTTTTGATTGGGGCATTAAGTCCATTTACATTTAGGGTTAATATTGTTATGTGTGAATTTGATACTGCCATTTTGGTGCTAGCTGGCTGTTTTGCCCTCTAGTTGAGCTGGTACTTGTTGTTCCTTTATATGTGTAGAGCCTCTTTCAGGAGCTCTTGTAGAGCGGGCCTGGTGGTGATGAAATCTCTGAGTACTTACATGTTCCCAAAGGATTTTATTTTTCCTTCACTTATGAAGCTTAGTTTGGCTGGATAGGGGATTCTGGGTTGAAAGTTCTTTTCTTTAAGGATGTTGAATATTGGCCCCCATTCTCTTCTGACTTGTAGGGTTTCTGCTGAGAGATCTGCTGTGAGTCTGATGGGCTTCCCTTTGTGGGTAACCCGACCTTTCTCTCTGGCTGCTGTTAGTATTTTCTCCTTCATTTCAAACCTGGTGAATCTGACAATTATGTGCCTTGGGGTTGCTCTTCTTGACGAATATCTTTGTGGTGTTCTCTGTATTTCCTGGACTTGAATGTTTGGCTGCCTTGCTAGGTTGGGGAAGTTTTCCTGGATAATATCCTGAAGAGTATTTTCCAGCTTGGATTCATTCTCTTCGTCGCATTCAGGTATGCCTATCAAGCGTAGATTAGGTCTTTTCACATAGTCTTACATTTCTTGGAGACTTTGTTCATTCCTTTTTACCCTTTTTTCTCCAGTCTTGCCTTCCCGTTTTATTTCATTGAGTTGATCTTCGACCTTTGATATCCTTTCTTCTGCTTGGTCAATTCGGCTGTCGATACTTGTGCATCCTTAGCGAAGTTCTCGTGTTGCGTTTTTCAGGTCCATCAATTCACTTATATTCCTTTCTATTTTGTCCATTCTCGTTAGCATTTCATCAAATCTTTTTTCAAGGTTCTTAGTTTCTTTGCATTTGGTTAGAGCATGTTCTTTAATTCGCAGAAGTTTTTTACTACCCACCTTCTGAAATCTGATTCTGTCATTTCATGACACTCGTTCTCCCTCCAACTTTGTTCCCTTGCTGGTGAGGGGTTGTGATCCCTTGTAGGAGGAGAGGTGTCCTGGTGTCGGGTGTTTTCATCCTTTCTGTGCTGGTTTCTTCCCATCTTTAAGGATTTATCCACCTGTCGACTTTGTAGTTGCTGGCTTTCAGATTGGGTCTCAAATCTTTCAGATTGACATTCTGTTTGTTGATGATGAGGTTATTTCTGTTTCTTGGTTTTCCTTCTGACAGTCTGGCCCCTCTGCTGTAGGTCTGGTGAGGTTCACTCCAGGCCCTGCTTGCCTGGGGTTCACCTGCAGCAGCTGCTGAACAGCAAGGGTTGTTACCAGTTTTCTTCTTCTGCTATCTTTGTCCCAGAAGGATACTCGCCTAGTGTCAATCTGATCTCTCCTTTATGATGTGTCTCTTTGGATATATAGGGGTCAGGGAGCTGCTTGAGGAGCCAGTCTCTTCTTTATAGGAGCTCAAATGGTGAGCTGTGAGCTCTGTTGTTCATTCAGAGCTGCTGGGCAGGTACATTTAGGTCTGCTGCAGCAGAACTCATAAACTGCTTTTTGTTCCCAGGTGCTCTGTCCCAGGGATTTAGGGCTTTATTTATGAGTTTCCGTTATGCTGCTGCCTTCTTTTTTTTTTTCCTTCAGACCTGCCTTGCCCAGCAAGGAGGCAGCCTAGTCACTGTCGGCCTGTAGAGGCTTTGCTGAGCTGCTGTGGGCTCTGCCCAGCTGCCGAGTGAACTTCCTTGCAGTCCTCTTTATATGGGTGTAGTTAGAACTGCTTTGGCGATGGTGGCCCGCCTCTGTTGAGGCGGAGTTTCTCTGCTGTGGTGGGTTTCCTTGGCAATGGCAGACTGCCTCAGCAATGGCGGGTTGCCTTGGCAACGGCCGGCTGCCTCAGCAATGACGGGCTGCCTTGGCAATGGCAGGCTGCCTCAGCATTGGCCGACTACCTCCATCATGGCGGGCTGCCTCAGCAATGGCGGGTTGCCTTGGCAATGGCGGGCTGCCTCGGTAATGGCGGACGCCCCTCCCCCTCAGAGCTGGACCATCCGGGTTCAGCTGCGCTTGCTGTGAAACTCTCAATCCAGAATTTCTGGTTGCTGTTGTTTTGTGGGGATGGGACCAGCCGAGCCTGATCGCCTGGCTCCCTGCCTCAGAGCCTTTTTTAAGTTGGTGTTTCAGTCGCCTGTTGAGGAGGCACCGGGGTCTGTTTGTTTTCCCCTGCGGCCACTCTATGCGCTGGCTTAAACAGTGGCACTGAGGTTTGTGGCGCTTTTTTTTTTTTTTTTTTGCCCTGGAATCTACTGTCCTGGTTCCCTGCTCAGTCCCCGTTTTAAGCAGACGAATGGGCGACTTCCCGTGGCTCCAATCGCCAGCCAAAAGGGCCCCTGGACCGGTGTATTTTGTACGGAGAACCGCGGCTCCGGGGCGCCGACAAAGCGGCCACGCGGGGCAAAGCAGCGGTGCCTGCTGGCACAGCCGCGCTGGCCGAAACAGCCGCGCTGGCGACCGTGGAGCTCCTCCGCCCAGGAATTTCCTAGTCTGTGGGCAATAAAAATGCGGCGTCCACTCACCCTCTGCGCTTTCACTGGGAGCTGCAATCCTGAGCTGTTCCTAAACAGCCATCTTGGATCGAGAGCCTTTTTATTTATTTTTATTTTTTGTAGAGACAGGGTTTCACCATGTTGGCTGGCCAGGCCGATCTCAAACTCCTGAGCTCAGGCAATCCACTGAGCTCAGGCAATCCACTGAGCTCAGGCAATCCACTGAGCTCAGGCAATCCACCCACCTCAGCTTCCCAAAGTACTAGGGTTACCGGCATGAGCTGAGAAATACTATTTGAATGAGATCTCAAAAGATGTTGGTGTGTGAAAAAAATCCTTCCAAGGAATGAGTCTCAGAGGTAGAAAAGCCTAATAGCTGCTCATAAAAATGATAAGATTTCACACCTGTTACATCTAGATGAGAATGCATGGACCCTGGTATGTCAACATTATGTAGATAACAGGAAGCCACTGGGGTCATCTGAGCCCAGTTGTTTTTAGTTTTCATGCTATTGTCAGTAGTTAAACGTGTGTTTTTGGAAGTACTTGATCATCGTCTTACTGCCGAACAGCGTTATGGGTTGAATTGTGTCCCCCTGCAGTGGATGTATTAAGTCTTAACCCCTAGTACCTATAAATATAATCTTATTTAGAAATAGGGTCTTTGTAAATGTAATTGAGTTAAGATAGGCCATTAGGGTGTGACCTACTTCAATATAACTGATGTCCTTATAAGAGGGAAATTTGGACCCAGAGACAAAGAGAAGGGAATGCCACATGATAGCAAAGGCAGAGATTGGGCAGTGCATCTTCTAGCCAAGGAACACTGAGGGCCTACAGCCACCACCAGAAGTGAGAGGAGGCAAGGAAGCCTTCCCCACCATAGGCATTAGAGTAAGCATGGCCCTGCCATCATCTTGATCCTCGACTTTCAGTCAATAGATCTGTGAGAGACTAGATTTCTGTTGTTTTAAGTCACCCAGTATGTGGTACTTCATTTCAACAATCTTAAAAAATGAATACAAACAGTTTACATCTTGTTGGCATTATCAATTTGTATTACTAAAGTTTTAGGTATGATCTGAAAGATAAACTTTGGCCCTGTTCCCTATTGAATGCTCTCAAATTCAAAATTATGAGAGTCTGGTTTAGAAGTGGCAACAGGAACCCATGAACTAGATTTGTAGGTCAAACACTCTCTGCCCTGTGCATAGCTCTAGATGTGTATGTAGTAGCGTAACTGCATGTAGTAATTGAAATATTAACATAGGCACTTTCTGGCCCAAAGTCAGAAGTGAAATGGTGGAATATCCCATGTGGTTCTCCTGGCTGCCACAAATCCTCTGGGCTGCACGAAGCATGTCTAGATGCTGTACTTTTGAGTGAGTAGCGAGCTGGGTCTGTGTTATGACAGCAGGCTGGGATGATTTTGGAAGAGTTTGTGATAGCTCAGAAAGTAGAAGAGGCTGGGAGAGCGCTGCCAGAGGGCTTGGAGCCCACCCAGGTCTGTTTGTCTTACTGCCCAGGCGCCTCCCTTAGCTCTGCTTGAAAGGAGCGCTCGGGAAGGAGTTCACAGAGTGCAAGCAGGGACCCAGTTTCTGACTAGTTAGGGGCATCTGATGGAGAAGAGAGCTCACTTCAAAAGAGCTAAAAATAAATATGTAATGACTAGAGACGATTTTGTGTGTGTGTGTGTGGCTTGATGTAGAAGAGCCTATCCATTCCTTTAAGACAAACAGATAGATGTAAGAGATGTGTTACAGAGCTGGCCAAAATAAACACGAAGCAGGTTGTTGGTGATGCCTCCTCCCAGCTGACAACCACATGGGGTGGAGGAATTGCCATATCAGCTCTGAGAAAAGCAGCACTCGGCCCCTTCACGAGTTTGTTCTGGATCGCTATGATGCCTTTTTAGGTGAAGGTGGGCTAGGCAAGGGAGGCCAGAGCATTTCAGCACCAGAGACAGCCCTGCGGCTGCGCAATGAGACTGTGCTCAGTCCGGGAAGGCTCTCCAGACGCCCCTGGACTGTGTAGGAGCTCCGGGGCGCTTCTGATTGTTTCTCACTCCCACCTACTGGTATTTTTCTCCTGGAACAATTCAGAACTGCGGTGGACTCAACCTTACTCACTCTACTCAGGGTTGCAACTTCTATTTCGTCTCTAGCATCTAGAAGTGACTTCTTCCCTGTTATGGATTGAATGAGTCCCCCGAAATTCATAGGTTGAAGTCCCAGTACCTTAGAATGAGGCCCAATATGGAAATAAGATCACTGTAGGTGTAATTAGTTAAGTTGAGGCCATTACGGAGGGTAGGTGTCAATCCCATTATGAGTGGCGTCTTTATAAAAAAGGGAAATCCGGACAGAGAGACATGCGCAGAGGGAGAAGGTTATGTGAGGAAGAAGACAGAGGCTGGAGTGATTATTTTACAAGCCCAGGAAGGCCAGTGACTGGCAGCAAAGCACCAGCAACTAGGGGAAGAGACATGGAACCAATTCCCTGTCAGCCCTCAGGAGGAACCAACCCTGCCGAACCCTTCATCTCAGGCTCTAGCCTCCGGAACTCTGATACAATAAAACATTTTATTGTTGAAGCCACTAGTATTAGGTACTTTGTTATAGAAATCCTAGGAAACGGATGTACTCCCCAGCATTAAGGATGAAATCAGATGGGAGGCGCTAGGGGTGGAGAGTGGGCTGGGGGACCCATCCACTTCTCCACAGTGGGGTTGCCATGAAGAGGCTAGGATGGCTGGCATATGCCCTACTCCCTCCCCTGACCCCACCAGTGGCCCTGGGCTGTTTTTACCAAGCCCCCCTTCCCTGTTGCATTCTGAAGGAGCCCTGCAGGGCAGCGGCAATGGGGAAAGAGACTAAGGGGCTAGGACTCCAGGTCTCAGACACACAGACAAGACATAACAACGAAGCCAGTTTAAATTTAATCAGAGCCTTGAAGACAGGAAGCTGAAGACTTTAATTCCCTGAGGGATGATATATTCGGGTTCCAAGTATATCAGTTATTCTAAAAATAAAAGTAAACATGTGAAGGAAATAAATTAATAAACACACTAGCCAAGTTTTTATTAGAAGACTGCTGCTTTTCCTGCCCTAGAAATCTTGCTTCCTCAGTCAGGCCTCTGCTTCTCTTGGAGGCTGACCCTTGGAGTGATGAATGTAACATTCTAGAACTCTCTGTCAGGACATTTCACTTTTTTTTCTTTCCTCCTTCTTTTATTTGCTTTCCACCCCAACTCTCACTAGCATTCTTCCTTTAAATGAAATAATGCATACCTTGAGTCCAGTTCAATGCTTAGCAAATATTTGTTTAAGAAAGGATAATTCTTTTCATCCACAGTTTCCTGTCTCCTAATGGCCCTTTTATTCTACCTTCTTTAAATAAATGTGCCTCATACCTTAAGAAATTCATGAAGCTAGAGATTACAGATGTATTTTGTGTTGCAGGCCCTATTTTATTTGTTTTAATAAAGTTTATTTATCAAATTTATTAATAAAATAACTTTTAGTTGCTAACATTTTAAATAAGTGATATAAATTTATATATATGTGTATATATATACTTGTTTATATGTGTGATATATATTTATATAAATGTGATATATAATTTGTATATGTGATAATTAAATATATATGTGTACATGTGTGTATATATATATGCATATATACTCACATGTAGGTGTAAATGTTTTTAATAAAGCACTTAAAAATGGGTTTTCGTCTAAATTGTCTGAGAAAATTGGAAGGTCTGGCTTCACTAGGCCCACGTTGCTGCCTGGCCACTTCTGGCTAGAGCTCAATGAATGCAGCCACGATGGAAGATGTACACCCTTCCATCTTTCTGTGTCCCATCTGTCTCTTTCCCTCTGGACATTATGGCTCTGCAATGGCCTGGGACAGTAGGTATGACTTCCTATTTGTGAAGTTGCTCTTTTTTTCAAGTCTGCTTCCTCCTCGTCTTCTTATTTTTCACATTGCATTGTACCCAGTTCCCTCAGTTAACTAACTCCATCTAAAACTCTTCCTGTTGAAGAGAAAACCTGGCTAGTGTTTATATTAACTGAATATCAGCAGTGTTTGCCAGAAATGGCGGCTTATATCAAATGTGGCAGAGTAAACTGAAATCTGCAACATTAGTATTGCTTAAATAGAATCCCTGGAGGTCTACACCTATTAATGCATTGAGCTTGTGTTGGATACTTTTCTAACATAAATTACTAAATAAATATTTCCTTTTAAATTTCATGTTATGAGCCAGCTCTCTCTAGGGACAAAATTAGACAGTGGTTCATGCAATCAAAAGAAGAATTAATTTCTGCCAGCACTTTGCAGTGTGTAAAGTTTACAAAGTTCCTTCGTATGAGCATTGAACTTAAAGTTGGCTGCCTGTCGTCATCAACTTGGCTTTGAGGATGATGTGCACTGGAACAGCAGCAGTAGAAAAAGAGAACTGGGAGAAGCCATGGAATGATATGGTTCATGTTTGTCCTTGCTGGGGATCAGGAGAATCACAATGTCTAAAAGGGTCAGGGAGGTGGGTAACAAAATTCAGCTAAGTTCAGTCTGGAATAACTGAAAGTGTCCAACCTACAGGTGAATTTTGGTCATGGTGACACTCTCAGGCCAAGGGAATTTAACATCCTCAGTTGGGAAATACCTATCAGGTTTGAAGCAGAAATAGAGTCTGGGAAAGTAAATATCAAGATGTCTGGAAATAGAAGAATTGTAGGGAAGCTGATTCCATTGGTCTCAGCCAAGGGATCATTCTTTGGAAGCCTCCTGGAAGCCACAGGCAGAACTTTCCATCTGCAGCCCGCAGTCTGTGCTTTGGCTCAGCTGCAGCCACAGGGCAACAACTTCTGTCTTCTAATCCCACATAAGGGATCACCTGGATGTAATCCAACCAGGGACCCACTGAGCCGGGACTCTGGAAAATTAAGTTTTCAGACTTTGTAAACTTGGGGTTTGGGAAGAAAGTAGAAAAACAAAGACTGCATTATCAAAAACAGTATCTGGGCCAGGCAGGGTGGGTGACTCCTGTAATCCCAGTACTTTGGAAGCTAAGGCTCATGGATCTCTTGAGGCCAGGAGTTTGAGACCAGCCTGGGCAACATGGTGAGACTCCATCTCTACAAAAAATTTAAAGATTAGCTGGGCATGATGGTATGTGCCTGTAGTCCTAGCTGCTTGGGAGGCTGAGGCATGAGGATTTGAGCCCAGGAGCTCAAAGTTGCAGTGAACTGTGATCATGCTACTGCACTCTAGCCTGGGTGACAGGGTGAGGCCCTGCCTCAAAAATAAATAAATAAAATAAAAATAGCATCTGGCACACTTCTCTGGGCCTTAGTTTCTTCACCTGTAAAATCAAAATAAGATGACAGACCTCCTGAAATGATTGTGGAGATTATATATGTGCTTGGGACATAGTAGATTCCCAGTTATCAGTAACTTGTACTCTGGAGCTTGGAGCACTGAGGAAAAACCAAAATACTATTCCTAAGAACCACAATGCCTTTGTCCAATAAGGCAACATGGCTCAGAACACAGGTTCTGGAGTCAGAACACCTGATTCAATCTGGGCCTCCCTCCTTATTAATTGGGTAATTTGGACAAGTTACTTAACCTCTCTGTGCCTCAGTTTGATCGGTTATAAAATGGGTACAATGGAGGTACTCAATAACCTTCATCATAGAGTTATTGTATAAATTAGGGAGTCAATATATACAAAGTGTTTAGCAATATTACCCTTAAATTCTCACTATATTGTTTTTTCTAGAACTTTTTTTTAACATTTTGAAATAATTTTAGACTTACAGAGCAGTTGCAAATATGTTGCAGAGACTTCCCATATGCCCTTCGCCCCCCCCCCCGCCAGCCATCCTTAATGCTAACATCTTACAAAATCACAGCACAATTACCAAGACTAAGACATTTATATCGGTACAACACTCACTATAAACTTCATTAGAATTTCACCAGTTTTTTTCACCCATGTCTCTTTCCCCCCAGTATTCAATAAAACATCTAAGAAACGGATTTCTAACTTCTCTGAAAAAAATGGAAGCTCTGGCTACACTAGGGTCATATTCCTGCTTGACCACTTCGGGCTAGAGCTCAGTAAATGCAGCCTCCTTGGAATGGAAGATGTGCACAAAATCCCATGTGTTTAACCATTGCATCTTTTTAGTTTTCTTTGATCTGTGACAGTTCCTCAGTCTTTTTTGTCATTTGCAGCCTTGACATTTCTCAGGAGAACTGGTGAGGTTTTTTTTGGTAGAATGTCCCTCCATTTGTTTGTCTGACTTTTTCTCATGAATAGATTTAGGTCACATATTTTGGGAACAAAAGCCACAGGGAGGACGTGCCTTTCACAATGTCAGTGACGTTATCATTGATCACTTGGGTTAGGTGATGTCTGCTAGGTCTTGCCACTGTAAATAATCACTATCCCTTTTATTTTGGGGAAGATACTTTGAGACTATGCCAAAAATTGTTTCTCTTTATACTTTTGCCTGCTAGTATAAACGTTCATGGGTGAACCTGATAGGGGTTTTTTATTTTCATCATATTTTCTACATTTATTAATTTGAATTATCTTGTAAGAAAGAGTTATCCCTTTTTTCCTTGTATTTATTTATTCTATCATTTATTTATATCAGTATGGACTCATGAATATTTCTTTTATTCACTGGTCATCCTAATGCTAGTACCAGGTATTGATCGACTTACGACCTATGCAACTTACGACCATTTGACTTTACGACCACAATCGCTAGCCACGACTGCTCTGCATCTGGCAGCGCAAACGTTGCCCAGCTGGGTGTACGACAGTGCGGACCAGCTTCCGGCAGCACTACCGTCTCCGCGTGTACCATTTCAATTGTACATACAGCCTACTCAACTTACGACCAAATCGTGTTACCACCGGTCTGCCGGTCCCAATCGTGGTCGTAAGTCGAACACTAGCTGTAAAACAATATTATTGTTATTTATTTTGTTGCTGAAATTGTTCCAGCATTGGCCATTGCAAACTCCTGCAAGCTACCTCCTGATTCCTTTCCATGTGCCTCCATTCTTTCTGAGCCCCTCTGTTTTGGCACCACAAGATGTTCTAGGCTTATCTTGTATTTCCTCTGCTTTGACCTTTGAATTAACCACTACTCCAAGGAGTCTTGGTTCTTCTTTTTTTAAAAAAAGTTAAATTTTTACAGTCCTCGTTCTTTTTATTAGGGAATAGTATTTAGAAAGCAAGATTGGAAAGGTAGATGGTTAATTTTAATATATATTTATAATTTTTTCTTTAGGTTTCAATATTTTTTCCTCCCATGTGTCTCTTTCATGGTAACTTTTGTTTGTCTAATATGTGCATGATCTTGTACATGGCATAGGGCTGGATGGGGCCCTTCCTCTCTGGAAGAGAGTCAGACATGTATGCAGTTAGTGTTCAGAAAAGAAAGAACATGGCAAATGCTATGCACATTCTCAGATGTAGGAGAAGCATCCTCTCAAAGGAAGAAGAGGACTTAGGAAAAGGTTCATAGGGGAAAGAGATCTCTGCAGAGATCCTTGAGAACAATCACACTCCTTGGGTGGAGGTTTGGCATAGAGCATTGTACAGAGGAGAAACAGTATGACCATGAGCCATGGCCAGGCACAGGTGCATGTAGGGCCTCTGCAGAGTAGAGCTGGGAGCGGTGGGAGAGGCAGTCCACCATGGGCCCTGAAAGTCCTGCACATTCTTGCTGAGTATGCCAGGAAAACAAAGCCCCAATCACTTCTGATCAAGATACCCCTCTGTTTCTCAGAGTATTGGCAATGAGCAACCTTGAAGCCGAGGTAATGTCTTTCCTCTCAAAGCAGGTTTGCTTCTGCATGCTATACAAATGGTGAGTCCCTTAAGCTCAGTGTTCTTCTCTTATGCTGCAACCTATTGCATATGCAGGCAACCATGATGGGCACTTGCACTGTCTGCATGGGACTGGGTGACTTAGTTATAGCTTTTGTGGTGAGTAATAAAGTCCTTCGTCTCTGACCCTGGAGTCTTGTTTTCTCTACTGATATCCATGAAATGATAACAGTGTAGCATATTATAAGCAGGGTAAAATCCCAGCCCCGCATAGTTCTTGGTAAGAGAAGGGTGGGACTTCAAGCTGGGAAGACAGGTTGCATTTCTGGCAAGAAAAAGAGCCTGGAATTCATTTCCCTTTCATGGGCACTCTGCTTTGGAGGCTTGCAGAAGATGAACATTGCAGCTTCTCTCTGCCCTTTCCCCAAATGAACGGCTTTTCTATTCATGGCTCAAGTATGATGGCACATATTATTTGTAATTTTTTTTTATTAGGGGTCTGTTTGAGGATTTTGTTGCTCTTTGTTTGTCTCTATCATGTTTGTGGTTTCAGTATAGTAACTAGCAAAAGGTACTGCTTTGGTTAAATCTGCTTTTTTAATAACTCTGGGTTGGATTAAACTGAATCAGAGGTTATGCATGCCCACCAATTGGATGCAGCTGGGGGAAACAGAAACAATTTTTCTGATGCAAGAACGTGGCATAATAGAGCTTTGAGAGGGCATTGAGTCACCAAGGAGTCAGCAGGCCAGACGAGGCACCAGTGAAGCGTGATACTTAAAGCAAGGGGCAGGTCAGAGGCCAGGTGTACAAGTAAGAACCAGGACACAAATGTCAGGCAATAAGAGTGGATGCAAAACTTAGTGCTTTGTAAATAAGAGAGAGCCAGAAGACCTGGATGGGCAAGATAGGTACAGAGCAAGCTGAGCAGAGAACCACAAGGAGACCCAACAGTTGAGAAGGACCTTGGTCACTGGGATGAGTGCCCACCCAGTAGGAGGGTCGATGCTCTCTCCTTCCCAGGGCAGAGCCAGGCCCAGTGTGTGATTAGATCAGTAATACAAGCAGCAGCAAGTTGGAATGAAGAAATCAAGGAAGCGCGTTGTGAGTTAGCTCTGGCTTAACTCCTGTACATGAAGCCAAGAGGAAAAAGACATTTTGAGGATGACATCTCACTTTTGAAACACTATAATAGATTTTCTTGGAGGAGAATAAAAATGTAGTGCATCATTTTTAGTGCATCTTCATTAAACCCTGGGTCCTACTGACATTTTTATTTTTCAGCAAAAGCATTTTGCCAGCAGATCAGACCTTGATGATCTTAAAAAAAAAAAAAAGAGTGATGCTATTGATGAGAGACATGTTGTTCAACATTGTGGTTCTTTAAACCAAGATACCACCTCCAGATACACAGAATAGTCTCTTTGAAATGTCTATCAGGTTAGAGAATTAAAAATATGTTTATCATTCAAAATGTGAGATAAAGGTTTCAGAGAAGCTGACAATGTGGAAATAAGCTTCTAAAAAAGGTGCAGTCTGAAAATAGACACATGCTCTCTCTGTCCCCTCTGTCCTGGCACACATAACCCAAAATTTGGACCCTCACATTTGTAACTCATTTGCATATGTAAGTGCCAGTTGGCAGTATTTTGAACACTTCAGCAGTTCTCTGTGCATTCGTCTAAGTTGGGGCTGCTACTGAAACCCTATTTCAATGTGTTTTGTTTTTCCTGCCATTTCAAAATGAAGTCATGAGCTTGGGACCTCTTCCAAGAAGGTCCAGAAAGTAACTTTATTTTTACCCTTTTCCTGTCCTATATCCCACATCATTCAACATTCGTGCAAAATGGTAACTAGAGGTCTTACTGTCATTTCCGTAGATCCCAGAATGTCTAACAGTGATTTGGGGCAACATTTGGGAAGCCATTCAAGGAAGATGAGTTTCAGGTGACCCTAGACACATCAGCTTCTGTTAGTAGCGTGCCATGATTTTTGGAAGAAAATAACGCTAGAAGGGGGCAAGTAGAGAAGCCTATCACACCATTTCCAGTTTCCCCTAAGCTTCTATTTTTTTCTAGATTAAATTGTTGTGTTACCATAGATGCTATTTTTTTTTCTTTCCTTTTTCTCCATCCTCAAATTTCTTTTCTTTTCACCTCCAACGATGCATCTGTTAATCGATATACAAATGTTTGGCTCTGCATCCGGAGCCGGGGGATGGACAGCACGGTTGGTTTACCAACAAAAACATTCACAACCATGCAGCAGGAATGAGAAATGGCAAATGTCGCTGAGTAGGATAATTAAGAGATGGGATCATTTTCAATTCGATTTCTACTTTAAATTTATCTTTTCTTGGTAAAGGTTCATACCTTAATGGTTACAAATGGAAATACAGGAAGACATCTCACCCACCCATTTTTCAAAGCACCTTCTTTCTTTCCCTGCAAGTAACCATTAATTTCTTGTTATCACATCATAGATATTTTATACACATATAAGCACTTCACTGGAAGGTCAGTGTGAGGCATCAAGAAATAATATTGGCCATGTTGGAAAAGAAGTGCAAGACCAAATGTGAATGGATAAAGCTGGGTCTCTTATTCTACGCAAAGAGTCCATGGGTACTCTAATAAATGGTGTTTGTGAAGTCTAAAGACAGTTTTAGGGTGGGGGCAGGGAAGATATGATGCTGACAATTCAGGATCCCAACAAGAGTTTTTTTGTAGTTTCTTTGCTATTTTAATCTAGATGAAATAGAATGGAAATCAAGGGCAGCTGGTCAAAGGGTCTCTTGAATCATTGTCTTGCTGTTAAGACCAAAGGGCTGGGTAGGAAACTCAGCTCTGGGTCTGGAGGGTCAGATGAATTAATAGACCCTTGAGCATTAACATGCTTAAATACCTCTGTGATTCACCAGGGGTGGGAAGGGGAGATCTTGCTAAAATGCAGTCAGCGACTCAGTGGGTCTAGGATGCCTGCGTTTCTAACAAGCTTCCAGGTACTGCTGGTGTTGCTGATTCTCGGAGTGCACTTTGATACCAAGAGCCTAAACAGACGCTACCTCCAAAAATTTCATTTTCTATGGGCTTTTGACAGAGCTGGGAACAATGACTTTTGATATCTTTCCCTATCCTAAGAGCAATTCTGATGCAGGTTGACCTCAGAGCACAGTTTGAGAACCCCAGCTCCTAAACCTGGAATTTTATTTTTTTCTATGACACACATACAGTCAACAACATAATTGTAGAGGAGAAGAGAACAGGCATGAGGAGGGGAAGGATGTGAAAGAGACAGGACAAAGCTGCAGGAAGATGCCCATCTAGACCAGATGGATAGAGGGTGAATCCAGTGCATATTATGCAATACAAACTGGTGATTTTCTTCTTATCAGAGAGCAGACTTTTTCCATTTTTCTGCTTTAGGCTTTGAGGTAGCAGCCCCAGAGAATGTCAGCTGATAGACTATCCCTTGAGATTTCTCCTCTCCTAGGAGCTTTGCTTTCAGTCATCTCGTCTTCATTTTATCCCAGTAAAACCAGAGGGAGGATTCGTGGAAGATTCCAGGGCCTGGAATTCTGATGGGCTATTTTGCACAATCTCATCCCAGGACAGCCAGATGCCCTCACTAAAGCAGATTTTGTCCCTGGACTCAGATTTGGCTTTCAAACATGGAACGTGCAAATGCTTAAAGGGAAGTGTGCCCAGATTTTCGACACCGTCCTGACCTCCATTCAGGCAATCAGTGGGCACGAGTTCAGAATCAACTTGGCCTTGATAAAACGAGTAAAAAATATCTGTCTCCCTTTCCTGGGAAACTAGACTTTTCCTGTGACGTCAGGCCCCTCTGAGAGGGCTTCCCAAGGCATCTTGCCCCTAGCAGTCATGGACACATTGTTGCTGTGTTCATCTGCTCATAGAGCTCTGGGGGCAATAGGTCAACAGTCCATTGACAGTGAGCTGAGGAAGGAGAGAAGTAGCTGCAGGTAATAAATTTCAGCAGTCATCTTTGTCTCCTGGACTCTGAGAACCCTGCCTTAGGACCTCTGAAATGACTACCCCCTTCTCCTTGTGACCTGCCCCAGCTGGACAGGATGAGGGAAGTGGCCTGGATGGAATTCTTTGCTGCCTTGTACCCCTCGTGTTGAGCATGCTGCTTTTCTTCAGTCCCACTTGACCACACACAAACCCCCGAAGCAGACAGGGAGGGATGAAGTTCTCCCTAACTGTGCACCTGCCATTGCTAATGTAGGAAGTGAAAATAACATAAGTGCGCTCCATCCCACGCAGCACAGAAACACCAGACAAAAAAATCCCCTTGCAAAATGCCACTGAGACTCCCATTCAGCCCACACCCTCACGTAGGCACAGCATCTGAGCACCTGGCTTGTGGGACATCACACCTCACACCTCACATGCTGTGTTGCTCAGGGTAGGAGAAGGGAGATTTCAGCATTGAAAGCAATGCACAGCCTTGTCCAGTTTACCTAGGTTATTTAACTACTCCAGAATCTCTTTGAGCTAACAGTGGAGGTTTATTATTATTTTCCATAATAGCACAAGGATACCCAGCTCATGGTATGGGTTGAATTGCACCCCACATTCATATGTTGAAACCTTAATCCCTAGTACCTCAGAATGTGACCTGATTTGGAAATAAGGTTATTGCAGATATAATTTGCTAAGTTATGATGAAGTCATTGGGTGGGCTCTAATTCAATAAAACTGGTGTCCTTATAAAAAGGACACATTTGAACATAGACATTCACATAAAAACACCATGTGAAGATGAAGGCAGAGACTGAGGTGAGCTTCCATAAGCCCAGGAATGCCCAAGATTGCCAGAAAACCACCAGAAGTTGGCGGAGAAGCATGGAACAGATTCTGCTTCACTGGACTAGGAGGCAACCAACCCTATGGACACCTTGATTTCATACTTCCAGCCTCCAGAATTGTAAGACCGTAGCTTTCTGTTGCTTAAGTTGCCCAGTTTGTGGTATTTTGTCACGGCATCCCTGTAAACTAATAGAATCCTAAAGTAACACAGCGGGGCCACAAAATAGGCTGTCCGGAACCTTGCCTATTGTAACTTCAGTAGAGGTTTGTTATATCAATAGGGAGTTAAGAATGTGAGAGTTCTGACAGTAATTATATTTCAAAAGCCAATGGGGACTGGGCAGGGTGGCTCACATCTGTAATCCTGGAAATTTGGCAGGCTGAGGTAGGAGGATCACTTGAGCCCAGGAGTTCAAGACCAGCCTGGGCAACAAAGTGAGACCCTGATCTCTCAAAAAAAACAAAAATTAGCTAGGCATGATGGTGTGTGTCTGTGGTCCCAGCTACATGGGAGGTTGAGGCAGGAGGATCCCTTGTGCCCAGGAGGTCAAGGATGCAGTGAGCCTTGTTCTTGCCACTGCACTCCAGCCTGGGTGACAGAGTGAGACCCTATCTCAAAAAAAAAAAGACAAAAAAAAAAGCCAGTGGTGGAGCATCCTTATCTTCCCTGCCCTCCAATTCAGACTCACTCAGCAGCATCAACTTGTGAACAACCATTCCTCTCTATTCCAGATCACCCTCAGCAGGGGCTTTGACACTTATTCTTAGGCTGTATGCCATTCTGTTCTGGGCAGCACCACTGCATAGCAAACCAGCCCTAAATTTAGAAACTTAATGCAACAACTGTTTTATTGTATCTTATGGATTTTACAGTTCAGGAATCCAGACAGGGCTCATTTGGGTGTTTCTTTTTACACATCTAGTATTTACCAAGGTGAATAAGTGGTTCTCAGCTGGCAAAAGGGCTGGTCTGGAGGAGCCAGGACAACCTGACTCACATGTCTGGTGTGTTGGTGGGAATGGTTGGAAAGTGGGGCTCAGTTGGGACTGTTGCAAAGCCCTCTCACTTAGCATCTGCCGCACAGAGGCTGCTGGTCATTTTAATTTCTTACATGGGTGCTGGTTTTCCCCATAATGAGTATTCCAAGAGCACAAGGTGGAAGTTGCATGGCCTTTTATAACCTAACATTGGCAGTCACAAGCATTGTTTCCATCAAGTTTAATTGGTCAACGTGGTCACAGAAGCCCATCCAAATTCAAGGGGAGGGTTCAAGATCTCACCTCTTGATGGGAGGAGAATCAAAAATTGTATAGTCGTTAAAAATTATCAACACTATAATACCTTTCCATCCCTTGGATGGCCACACACAAAAAAGAAGAAAATCTCTACTTTCTATTAACTTCTGGCTTTTGTGTTCTTAGGGCTCAGAGATGGTGGATGGGAGGTATCCCTCGAGGAGTCCTCATAGTTGCCTATGTACCTATATTACGGTTGAAATTTTGTTCAAGGAAATCAAACTCTGGGCCCATGCGGCGTCCAGCCGTGGTTTAGATGTCTCTCAGGAAGCCCAAATGAAGTTGAGCAGGACACTTTAACAAGTTAGCAAGCTCCCAAATATTTATTGTCCTAGTCTGTCATCTTCATGTGCCTAGATTTAATTGGTGACCTCCCAAGCACTCTCTCATTCAGTATCTCTTAAAAGCAGCCACAAATGAAGGCCATACCTGGACTAGTTGCTCTCTGCAGGAGGCTTAACGAGAGACTGAGTCATCTGGAAGAGCAAAGCCTTCAGGAGAAGTGGAGGCCATACCACCAATCCATGCCCTTTGGAGAATACTGCTCTTAAAACATTGGGTTTATATACAAAATGTATGCAAAAGAGGACCTAATTTTCGGTTTGCCTCCTCTGGCACTTCTATTTATTGCTGTAGTCTCTCTCTACTTTCATCTTGCTCTGCCTTGCTTGGGGTTCCCAGGCTGCCTGAATTCCCTGGGAGAAAGGCTCTACTTGCAGAAGCTTAAGGCCAATGAGGCCCAGTAGATTCAAGTCATTCCAATACTTACTTGACCCTATAATACAAGGCACAACAGAAACAGACAATATGCAATTTGTATTTAATCCCAATATTATAGTCTTGTGTGCATGCATGCATGAGTGCACTAGAGAAAGAGAAAGAGAGAGAGAGAAAGGAGAGCGAGGAAGAAAGAGTTTATCCATAATGCACAGAGTAAGTTCTGTGAAGATAAAAACTATGTAATATTTACTTTCACCTTTGAAAAAAATTCATCGTAATGTGTTCAGCACATAGTAGATACCAAATGTTTGTAAGAAGATAGATGGGAGAAAGAAGGGGTTAGTCAGGCCAGGTATATCTTTCTCATTCCTTTCAGAACTCCTAGTGGCATCTCATGTATATGCTTGTGTCTATGGTGGAATGTGGAACAGGAATGGAGAACGAGTGGTATACCAAGTGGGAGACCTTGACCACATAGAAACTGACTGGGAGTGAGTGGGTTGATTACCTGGGTTAGCTTTGGACATACCTGGTAGGGACAGAAAGGGGATTGCCTATCTGAAGCATGGAGAAATTTTCTCAGCTGCTCAGGTTCATGTGCTAGTTGAAGAGGGGCAGTAATAGACCGTGCATTTTTGGCTTCCATGAAGGGAAATGCTTATTTCTGTGCATTATTTAAAACTCACTGCCTAATGTCCTCCTCAGGCCTGCATTCTAGTTGCCCAAAGGATAGCTCTTCTTCACTCACTTAAGAGCAATCTGCCGTTGGGATTTCTGTTCCAATTGAAACTGTTTTCTTTTCTTTCTGAGAGGGAGTCTCACTTCATCGCCCAGGCTGGAGTGCAGTAGTGCCATCTCTGCTCACTGTAACCTCCACCACCTGGGTTCAAGCAATTCACATGCCTCAACCTCCCAAGTAGCTGGGATTATAGGTGCATGCCACCAGACCCAGCTAATAATTTCTGTATTATTAGTAATGATAGGGTTTTGCCATGTTGGCCGGCTGGTCTCAAACTCCTGATCTCGGTGATCTGCCTGCCTTGGTCTCCCAAAATGCTGGGATTACAGGCATAAGCCACCATGCCTGGCCAAAATTGTTTTCTAAAGTGTGTCATAAACGAGTTCTAAAAGGGGTTAAATCAGGCTGGGAGCAGTGGCTACCCAAAAGCACTGACTGGTTCGTCAGTTTAAAGAACTATCTTGGGGCTGGGCATGAAGGCTTACACCTGTAATCCCAGCACTTTGGGAGGCCAAAGTGAGGGGATCACTTGGCCAGGAGTTCAAGACCAGCCTGGCTAACATGGCAAAATCTCATCTTTATTAAAAAGTACAAAAAAATAGCTGGATGTGGTAGTGCACATCGGTAGTCCCAACTACTCTAGAGGCTGAGGCATGAGAATCACTTGAACCTGGGAGGCAGAGGTTTCAGTGGGCAGAGGTGGTACCACTGCACTCCAACCTGGGTGACAGAATGAGATTTCATCTCAGTAAATAAATTCATAAATATAATAAATAAATAAATAAATAAAGTGGGTTAAATTTATATTTTCTTAGTCTTGCTTCTTCTAGACTTAATTATTCAACAGTAACCTGCCTATACTTTTTGGAAAAAAAGTTATTTCATTATATAAGTTCTAGTTGCTCATTGTCAATTCAATGTCCATTACTTCACAGTAGTTCTTGTTCTTCTGATGGAGGCCTTAGAGGATTTTAGTAAGATAAGTAACGTTAGGAAGTCACCCTTTAGAAAGCTTAATGTTAAGATGGCAGCAAAGCCAGACGGGGTGGTGGGCAGAGATGGTGAGAGAGTCCCAGAAAGCTTTGGCAACAATCCAGCTGGGACATATCAAAAGATGATCCCAAGTGGACACAAAAGTCACTTTAAAGATGAATAGTTCCAAAGAAGAATCAAAAATATTTATTGATTGACTAGATAAAGGAAAAGAATCTGAAATGGTTGGTAAGGTTTCGATGAATGTGATTGTGATGTTACAGCTGACAGAAACTGAGAAGTCTGAAAGGGGATTTGGTTTGGGGAAAAGACAAGGGTTTGGTTTTCGGCATGCTAAGTTTGAGGTTCAGATTAGCCCTGACACACCGGGAACCATAGGCTAGTGGTGCACACTTCCCTCCCTCTCCCCAAGGAGGAGCCCCAATGGTCAAAATTACAGGCACATCATGACGTTTGGGGTGAGAGCGCAAGGGAGGAGTGGAGTGGTTAGTGCTCTCTCTTCTGCATGTAGGGACCGTTTCCTCTTTAAATTGTCTCCCTGTCAGAACTGTTTTCTCCTGCAGCTGGTGTGGTAAGGCAGGCAGGCGTTAGGACTTTTCTTGCTACGGTGGCACTCCATTCTATCTTTAAACCCTTCCTACACCTTAGAAACCCAGAGAGGAACTAGGATGGAACCTTCCAGAAAGAGCGGTCACTCACCCTGCCCCTCCTTCCTCCCACCACCCAGGCCTTTAACAACATAGAGAAAATTAGTCTTTATATTTCATATGTGACCAGGCAACACAGGTAAGAAAGAGACCAGACAGGTGTCTGAGTTCAAACTGGTAGCTGGAGGTATGCTTCCTTGCCTGGAGGATGTAGTAGGGTGGCAGGCCAGGGAGGGATGATGGCCAAGGACTTGGAGTCCTGAGCAATGCTTTTCTTTATAACTAATGTATAATTTTGCTGGTGCTTACAAGAGCAGAGAGGTGGGAATATAAAATCAAAGTTGCTCATGTTTATAGGATAATCCCATAATTGATGACACCTATGAAGAAAAATATGCTGAAAGAAGAGATAAAAAGCAGAAGTGTCCTGCAAGCCAGCAATTCCACTCCCAGACAGTTACCCAGCAACAATGGGCACATACATTCACAAAAGACATTTATATGAATATTCATGTCAGCACTATTCACAACCATCAAAAATGGAATCAAAACCAAGAGTGCATCAAGAGTAAACGGATACATGAATTGTGGTTAATTCATTCAAGGCAATACTCTACAGCAATGACAATTACTAGGCCAAAGTTACAAGCAGCATGGATCTCAAGTGCATAATGTGGAGCCACAGAGGTCAAACTCAAAAGACTACATGCTGTATGATTATATTTATATGAAATTCAAAACCAGGAAACGTTATCTAGGCTGTTAGAGGTCAGGAGACTGGTAACCCTGAGGGCAGGCTCACAGGGACTTTTGGGATTCTGTTCTTATTTTTCCTTCTTAATTTCTGTATCTGGATGTTTGTGATTCAGGTATGCTTTTAATTTTTTTTGAAATGAACACTATGACTCATATGTTATATGTGATAAAAATAATCAGAGGGCAAAACTTTGAAAAACTCTCTTTTTTAAGTTAAATACAGGATGATGAATTAGAGAAGTTATCAGAAAAGAACCAGAATTGCTTTGCTCAGTTCCACAGATACTAAGAGGAAGTCTTCAGAAATGTAGGCAACTACATAAAAATATTTAACTTACCAAGTCAAACCCCAAAATTAATAAGATAAAAAATCAGACAACTGTCTGAAAAATAATAATGAAGAGCTCATGCAAAAGTCTGAGGAAATCCACTATTATATTCCCAGTGTTCTCCAAAGAAACATAACCAATAGGATGACATACATTAATATATATAATATATGTATATTAGCATCTGTATCACAAAGAGTTGGCTCACATGATTATGGAAGCTGGGAAATCCAGACCCAGGAGAGCTGATGGTATAGTTTATGTATGAGCTTGAAAACATGAGAACCAAAAGGGCCAAAAGTATAAGTTCTAGTCTGATTTCTAATCTGAAGGCAGGAGGAGACCCATGTCTCCGCTTGAAGACAGTTAGGCAGGGAGAGTCTTTCTTACTTAGTCTTATATTTTATGCAGGCCTTCAACAGACTGGATGATGTCTACCCACATTGGGGAAAGCAATTTGCTTTAATCAGTCTACTGATTCAATCTTACCTAGAAACACCCTCAGAGCCACACCCAGAAATAATGTTTAACCAAATATCTGGGCACTCTATGGCTCAGTCAAGTTGACACATAAAATCTTAACTACACAACCCCAAGAACACCTCATTTTATTGTGCTTCACATTATTGCATTTTGCAGATATTGTATTTTTTAACAAATTGATGGTTTGTGGCAACCCTGTGTTGAGCAAGTCTATCAGTGCCATTTTTCCAAGGGCATGTGTTCACTGAGTGTCTCTGTGTCACACTTTAATAATTCTCACAATATTTCAAACTTTTTCATTATTATATCTGTTAATGGTCTGCGATCAGTGATCTTTGATGTTACTGTTGTAATTGTTTTTGGGTGCCATGAACCAGGCCTGTGTAAGATGGTAAACTTAATCCATCAGTGTGTGGTGTTCTGACTGCCCCACCGACTGTCTGTTCCCCAATCTATTTTCCTCTCCTTGGACCTCTATATTCTCTGAGACACAATAAAATTGAAATTAGGCCTATTAGTAACTCTACAATGGCTTCTAAAGGAAGAATGACACATCTCTCACTTTCAATCAAAAGAAATGATTAAGCTTCATGAGGAAGGCATTTGGAAATCCTAGATAGGCCTAAAGCTAGGTTTCTTGCACCAAATAGTAAAGAAAACATTCTTGGAGAAAATGAAAAGTGCTACCCCAGGGAACACAAATGACAAGAAGGCAAAACAATCTTATTATTAGTACGAAGAAAATTTTAGTGGTCTGAAAAGAAGACCAAACCTGTCTTAAAATTCTCTTAAGCCAATGCCTAATCCAGAGAAGGCTATAACTCTTTTCAATTCAATGAAAGCTGATGAAGGTAAAGAAGCTGCAGAAGAAAAGCTGGAAGCTGAGGTTGATTCATGAGGTTTAAGGAAAAAAAGCCACCTCCATAACATAAAAGTACAAGGTGAAGAAGCAAGTGCTGATGTAGAAGCTGCAGCAAGTTATTCAGAAGATCTAGCTAAGATCATGGATGAAAGTGGCTACAGTAAACAATAGATTTTCTTTTTTGTAAATTATTTTAATTTAAATTTTTGGATATAGTAGGTGTACATATTTATGGAGTACATGAGATGTTTTGATACAAGTAAACCATAGATTTTCAATGTAAATGGAACAGCCTTCTATTGGAAGAAGATGTCATTTACAACTTTCATGGCCAGAAAGGAGAAGTCAATGCCTAGTTTCAAAGCTTCAAAGGACACACTCATCCTCTCATTAGGGTCTAATGCAGCTGGAGACTTTATGTTGAAGCCAATGCTCATTTACTATTCTGGAAATCCTAAGGCCCTTAGGAGTTATGCTAAACCTACTTTGCCTGTGCTCTAGAAATGGAACAACAAAGACTGGATAATATCAGATCTGTTCACAGTATAGATTATGTTCACAGTATAGAATATTTTAAGACTACTGTTGAGATCTACTGCTCAGAATAAAAATTCCTTTAAAAGTACACTGCTCATTGACAATGCATTTAGTCACCCAAGAGCTGACTAGATGTCAAGATGTACAAGAACATTAATATTGTTTTCATGCCTGCTAACACAACATCCATTCTACAGCCCATGAATCAAGGAGCAATTTTGACTTTTAAGTCTTATTACTTAATAAATACATTTCTTAAGGTTATTGCCATAGATTCTCAGTCCTTTAATAGATTTTGGCAAAATAAGTTGAAAACCTTCTGGAAAATATATATTATTCTAGATGTCATTAAGAACACTTGTGATTCATGAGAAGAAGTCAAAATATCAACATTAACAGGAGTTTGAAAGAAATATATTCCAGACCTCAAGGATAGCCTTGAAGTGTTCAAGACTTCAGTGGAGGAAGAAATTGCAGATGTGGTAATAATAGCAAGAAAGCTAGAATTAGAAGTACAGGCTGAAGATGTGACTGAATTGCTGCAATCTCATGATAAAACTTTGCTGATAAAGAGTTGCTTCTTATGGATGAGCAAAGAAAGTGATTCCTTGAGATGGAGTCTACTGGGGATGATGCTGCAAAAATTGTTGAAATGGCAACAAAGGAGTTGAAATATTACATAAATTTAGTTGATGCAGCAACAACCGGTTTTGAGAGGATTGATTTTAATTTTGAAAAAAATTCTACTGTTGGCAAAAGGCTATTAAACAGTGTTTCATGCTACAGAGAAATCTTTCATGAAAGGAAGAGTCAATCAATGTGGCAAACTTAACTGCTGTCTTATTTTAAGAAATTTCTACAGTCACCCCAACCTTCAGCAGTCATCATCCTGAGCAGTCAGCTACTACCAACATCATGGCAAGAGCCTCCACTGGCAAAAGATTGTGATTAGCTGAAGACTCAGATAATCATTGCCATTTTTTAGCAATAAAGTATTTTTAAATTAGGGTGTGTATATGGTTCTTTTAGACAGAATGCTATTGCACATTTGGTAGGTTCTAGTATAATTTAAACATAAGTTTTATATATACTACAAAACCAGAGAATTTGTGTGCCTTGCTTTATTATATTAGGTCTATCGGGGTGATCTGGAACTGAACCTACAATATCTCCAAGGTATGCCTTTATGTCTAAACAGAAATATGCAAAAGGCATGAATGCAGGATATTAATGATTGATAGGGGCAGACACCATTGAAAATACTGTACATGGATGACTCCATTCAACCTCACAGCAACTCAATGGAGTCAGCAATATTTTTCTCAATTTCATAGGGGAGGAATTCAGAGTTGGGTATATTAACTAACTGAGGCCAAAGTTTAAATACTCAACAGGGACAAAAGATCTTCCGGAGAAAAATAAATTGAGAAAAAAAATAGCTTAAAACTTACCCCCAATGGGGAAACCACAAGCTTGGGGATAAGATGATCCAGGAATATGAAATCATGGAGGAACACAGGCTTTTGACTAGATTTTGGAATGTGTGAACCTGGAATTCAGAAAAGCCTTGTACTCCTGAGAGCCAAGATATTGGTTTTCCGGAGAAGCACACCCTTTTGAAACTTGAGAGTGAATGTAAGTAAACAAAATGGAATGTGGCTTTGCAGCATGGAGTTCCTTTGGAGTCTCCTTTTCTATAAGAGTCTCCTTTGCTATGCGAAAATAAAAACTCATTTTTGTTAGTGGCTGATCTAATGCATAGGGGAATTGTTCACCTGTTGCAATGGAAGGAAGAGAAGGATGATGAGGCCACTTCTTTTGCTGTCTGAGAGTCAGCTGCTCCTGGTATTAGTGAAATGGTGCCTTGAAATCTGCAAAGGATCCTTTTTTTTTTGCTCTCTGATTTAACATCACTTTAGCCAGCAGGTAATGAATGCAAAAGGCAACTCTACGATCAAAAGTAACGATGACATGACTGGAGCAGACATGGCTCTCCAGGGTCACACTTGACACTCAAGTATCTTTAAGGACAAGTACAGTAACCTCAATAGAAGAGAGATATTAAGGGATTCCCTGGATAGTGAAGATGGTGGCCATGTGAATTTCACTCTGGCAAAGGTGATGGGAAGTGGGAAGAGGACCCACATCAGGCCAGTTGGCCAATTCCATATTCTGTTTCTTAAAACATAATCAGGCTTACACAAGTCTGAGGGCTACTTGCCTACCCCAGTGTCAAGATTAAAGATAGTATGGGTGGGTCAGGTCATATCTATATAATATTAAGATTTGCATTAGACTCTTACAGTTAATAAAATATGTTCATCTACATTATCATTTTATCATACTTTTAAAGTTTGAATGTAATAAGCACATGCAGTTTCAATGGGAATGTGAAAGAAACACAGAAATGAAAATAAGCTGTAAGAAGTTGAACTCAGTTGGTTGGAACTTTTACCCCTCTATCTCATAGTTCCACTAGATTATAAGGTGCATAAGCCAGGGGCTGTGTATTATGTCCCTTTGGATCTCAGCTCCTCTTGCAATGCCTAAGCTCATAAATAAGCCATTCATGAATCAGATTATATTGTAAGTTTGGTTGGCTCAAGGGGTTATGGTCCACCTGTCTCGTGGTCATGCCAGGTTGTCTGCAGAGTTGAACTGCACAACTGATCTTAGAATGGCTGCACTGATCCCCTGAAAAAGCCAGAGATCATTTTGATACACAGGTAAACACTGCTTCTCCTTCCTAACTAGGTCTTTTCAGTGTGTAAATTTGTCTCATGACAAATTAGATCACAGATGATCTAAATCTCATTAAATTTACATAGAAAATGTTATGCCTTTAATTGAAATTCCTAGTTTATTTTAGGACGCAGCATTGTCACTAACAAGGCAGGCTGTATTATTTGCACTAAATAACAAATATTAATATCAACCTTCTAAAAATGTAGCTTGGAAGAATTTCAAGAGAAAATAAATCACTATAGTTTTTATGGCATTGATATACATGCATGCAGATATATTTTATATGCATCTATGCATGTCATTTGTGTTGAAATTACTCTTCCTATTGCACGTAAGTGCCACAGGTATTTTAGTTTCACTACTTTTACACTTTTTACTCCTGGGAGAGTTAATTACAAACAATTTAATTAAGATCTCTTACTCATTAATGTTCTAGTAGCTTAGCAAGTTTGGGTTATCTCAGCAGGTTGCAAAGGTTTAATTTTGTCAGTTATCCTCCCATTAACTCATACACCGTCAGTACTGTGCTTGTTTTTTTTTTAATCCTTCCCTGCCTGGGGTATCGACAGAATTTAAAAAACATTAAAACTAAGAAGTCAAGGAAGACTGTTAGCTGCCACCTGTCCTGATGAGGCTTAGATTTCCATTTTGAATCTTTAGAATACAAGATCAAGGATGCCTCAATAACGTTCTCTCCAATAAGACTAAACAGACAAAAAACATACTTAATTTTTGACTAGAATTAGTGCAATCACATGTGGTTTCCATTAGTTTTGTGAAAAATATAGATTTCAAAGAAAAAATATGTTCTATAGCTCATTAGAAGCTCAAACACTACAGATACAAATTTCTACTAAAACAGACTCACAAAGAATATACATAAGGGGAAGGAAAACTATGAATCAGGCCTTAAGAAAATATCTTGCTATTTATTCTTTTATTTTCAAGATATTATATATGAGCACAATTTATACTTGATTACAAGTGTCACTAATATAGGCTGCCTAGGATGGAACATAAGACTCATAAAATTCAAACTTACTTGTAAAAGTTAACACAGTGTTTTGTATTTTTTTTAAACTGACCAACTTTTTTTTTTTTTTTTAAGGTATAACTTGCTTAGTAAACAAAGAACAACTAGCTTACTAGCTTCATGGTTTAAATAGTAAAAGAACAGTTAACCTACTAAGCTGTTTTTTTTTTCCCCCTAGACTCTGGTATGAATCTATGTTCTCTTATCAACCATGAAGTTTGCTAATAATTATTGGACTCAAATCACCTTTCTGTTCTTGGGATTGCAGGAGAAGGGATATCAAGCCCAGTAATGCTAGTAATGCTGCATTCATTTAACAGAAAATGATCATAAAAGGAAAGGCATTTAGAGCTTAGTTCTTTGTTTTCAACTCTATAGCCTTGAAATAACCAGGGAGCATTTGTTTTGAAATATATACATTTTAATATTCTGAGATTTTTATCCAGACATTATATTCAAGGAGAATATGATATTCAAAACACTTTTTCAAGATTAATGGGAAAATATAAATAGCATTTCTTTAACAACTTAAAGAGCAGTTAAATTCAGATTAGCAAAAATACATATTGTAAATTGATAAAGGAAAACCAAAAGGATAAATAAGGATGGGACTGCAGGGCTTTAAGATGATGAGGCCCAGGTAGAGTTGCAAGATGTAGCAAATAAAATTATGCAATGATGGAAACAGTTTTTTTAGGATAGATTTATCCTAGTGATATTTGGGACATCTTTATCCTAAGAAAGCAGGCACCGTTCATCTGAAATTTCAACATAACTGGGCATCTTCTACTTTATTGTCAACTCTCAACCCAAGGAACTAAGGTGATTTAAGGTTTAAGGTCAGAGCTATTTTGTGGCACATTCCTTGCTGGAACCTAGGTTCAAAAAATCATATTATTTCCTTTCTATGATAGGGTTCTCTACATAATTGTCCCATGGACAACCTTCTCAAATCAACAATTTTTAAGCATAAAAATATATTTTTATTTTTCAGATGTCTCCAGTCTGAAGACAACCTTTTTTATTCATAAAATGACACTCTGAAAAATCTTAAGATAAAAGCCACCATTTGGTTTCCCTGATTATTCTGTAAAATGGTTATTTTAACATGGAAATCAAAACTGTTCTTCACTCTGTGATTTTATAGCCAAGTCATTTTATATGTATTAAAACTTAAGGAGAATTACGACCAGGAAAATTACAATTAGGAATCAGAATTGCCATGTAAAACTTTGAACACTCATAAAACCCATTTTTTCCTCTTCTCTGTTATTTTACCATCAAAAATAAAAGCTGAGGGTGGCTACTTACTGACAAAATGTATGAGTGCTGTCTGAAAAGACAATGATTTCTGCAGCTGAGAAATCTACACAGAAATGGGTAGCAGTTTGTTTCAGTGGCTGGGATTTTATAACCTAAAGCTGTGTTGTCTGGCAGGAAAAGTCAGTGCCTGGATCAGAAGTGTGAAAACATGAAGTCCTCTGCAGGATGCTAGGAAATGGGGCTGGTGATTCCCATAGTCTTTAAGGCCAGGCACTAAAACAGTGGCTAGTTTAAAATCCAAAAATACTCAAGAACCAAGAGTGTATAAAGCACACTGTAATTTGTTTTCTCACACTATCTGCATGGTTTGCTTCAAAGGGGATTGGGAAAGGGGCTGACTCACTTCACTTTGTGACTTTACTTGTTAGGGGCTTGACATGCAGTCTGTGGTGGATACAAGAGGTGCTGATCTGTTCAGTACAATGCAATTCATTGGGCTTCTATCTGTTAGGTGATCTCAGGCTTCCATGAGTTTACCACCGAGTGAAGGAGACAATCTGGAAACAGCCAGACTAACAATTTCGTTTTACTTAGGAGCATGCTGAATATCGAGAAAGCCCAAAGCAGGAAGCCCAAAACCCTAAGGGCTCAGAGGTTTCTTGGAGATGTCAATTACTTGCTAAAGATATATAGTCTACTAAAATATTTGCAAATGATATAATATGATATCTGAGATTTTTTTCCCAATGATATCACTGTAGGAGAGGGGAAGTAGAAAATTCAGTGTGATAAGTTAGCCATGAGTTGATATGGCTGAAGCTCGGTTTGAATACATGGAGGTCACTTACACATTTGTCTACTTGTTATATTTGAAATTGTCCATAATAAAGACGCAATTTGTATGTGTAAATGCAGGCATGCCTGTGTGTGTATGTATGTGTGTGTATAGATAGGAGGAGTAACAGAGAATGAGCTTATGAGGCAAAGGTGTTTTAGAGAAGTAGAGGACCCCAGAGAGAACTGCATGTTTCAAGGTACTAATTTTCAAAGTGAAGGAGATTCAGTTCTTGCTCCATGACCCCAGGAATGTGAAGGAGGCACATGTATGAGCAGGGAAAGCTCCCAGCACTATCCCTGGCAGTTAGTCAGAAGGCCTTTGAAAGGTGGTATGGCTAGGGCGGGGGGTGCAGTTCAGCCAGCCTTCTAAGCAAGGATGCCAGAACTGCCTACTTCTGGTTCACCTATAAAGCCTATTATACTTGGATTATTAGCTAAATTCTATTAAGATCTACTTCCTACGACCTTTCAAAGACAGCTTGGACAACCACTGCCAAACAGACAGGATGAATTGCACCATGCCTGAACACCAAACCAGGGTATTAGCAAGAGCAGGATACAGTTGTCCTACCTTCCTCCTAGAAAATTGCAGGCCCCTGAGCTCCAGGGCCAATATTCCTTTCTTCGCTGTAGTCCCAGCAATCCTAGGTCAATATGGCAGTATTTGTCAGGACCCAACTCTTTGCCAAGTGCTATGCTAGGTGCATGGAGGACGAGGGGCTCACTGTTGTTTCTTTGGGGAATTTAAAGTTTTGTGAATGACATGACAATCTCGCAGGGAGCAAACAGGGTGCTGATGATGCATGACCTCTTAGGAAGTGAATCAAGTGTCCTCTTTTTAAAGACAGCCATTTAGTCACAAAAGAAAGCTTCGTTTGAAACCAGTCCCTCTCTGTCCTTTCTCTGCTGGGTAATCTAATTTGAATGCAAGGAAGTCTGGCAGTTGCAAATGCTAGCTGGCAATAGAAGCGCATTTTCATTGACTTCCTGGGATTCTTTGCCTCCCTCAAATATTTTGGATACAGAGAACATGGCACAGATTCTTCAGTCGGTGCTAATGATGAGAGAACTGCATAATGGAGAGTGTGCCTCATCCAGACAGAGAGAAGTCGTGTGGATGAATGCAGCCCGCCCAAAATGGAGGCCGCTTCCAAGAATGCCAGGCTGGCGACCACGAGCGGCAAAGACTGTGGCAACCAGTGTCGCAGCGCCAAAGTCGGCGGAGTCTGCCAATTGAAGACAATTAGCAAGTGCGACTTCTCAATTGTGTTGACAGATGAGGGAGAAAAATCAAATAGATGTGAGAGCTGTGTTTATCCTGCTGCAGTGTTTTGCAATATTATGTCTATTGATTTGCTTTTTGTTCCTGAGTTATTGGGTGGATGGTGTGCTGCTCTGCCTGTCAACCCGGCAAGCTTGCCTTCACAGCTGCTTGTCAAGTGAGAATTTCTACACAAATCAACCCAACCCGTCTCACAGGGGACATTAGGCCAAAGATACTCTGTTATGATTTAATGGAAAGGAAAAAAAAAAAACAAAACTGTAGCATGTGGCTCAATTTTCTTTTTGTAACAATGGTTATAGCGTTTGAATTCTGTAATGTGGCACAGCCCGCTGTAATTGGTTTTGCAAGCATTCTGTAATCCAGGAAGGTAGGCAGGGGTTGTATGTGGCGGTTATTTGCTGCCATGACTGACCCTCCTCCTAGATGATATGTATTCCCTCTGTCTTACATCGTGTTTGCAACACTCTCAAATTAAGATGCAACAGTCAGTCCTTGGAAGGATATATTGTTATTTTAAAAGAATTTGAAACCTCTAAGCCAGCCAAAATTGTTAAAGAAATAGAATTTTTCTTTGCTGCTTGACTTTCTCCCATTGTCGTGCCCCCTGCACTTCTGGGTACGTGGGAGCCTCTCGTGCTTCCCAGGGTGGAATCCTTCCCCAACTGGATCAGTTCTCTTTATCCCACACCATTTTTAATCCTAAACTTTTAAGTAAAAAATGTATGTGATGTGTGAACCAGTCTGAAAGAGCTCTGTGTCTACTATAGAGGAAACAGGTTTGGGTTAATTTAGGACTTCATGATAAAAAGCTTTATACTCTGCCCTCTGTATCACTTTTTCTTAGGAAAGAGAACCTTGTTCAAAGGAATGATATTCATGGTAGAAAATTTGGAAGCTAAGACAAAGGAATAGGGAAGGAATTTGGGATTCCAGGACTTCAGAGCATCCCTCAAATCCTGATTTGTACTCAGTTTTCTTCTCTTCTATGTATATCCCGTCTGCAGTAAATCAGAATTATGAAACCAAACCTTAGCCTCCACCTCCCTATTAATTAATTTTTAAGCACTCCACAAATGGGAGCAACTGTGGAGTCTCTCTGCTCAGCATCCCTCCATGCAGGCTTCAAGGCACGCTCTTTATGGAATGGGTGTCAAGCTGGGCTGAGAAGCTCCAGAAGGCAAAATCACATACATCTTTGCTATATAAAAAAAAATTCTGCACTGTCGGCATGTGTTCATGTATACAAATTTCTTCTAAGTATTACATATTGAGGCCCCTGTGTCCAACTCATTTGCTGGTAGTGAGTTAGGTGCATTTAGGGAGATGCATTACTTTCCTGCAAACAACACAGGGACTGTTAAACAAACAGCAGGAAGATGGCTCAATTTTAAATAAAATTTACAGGCCCAGAATGAATGCCCTTCCATGAATAACTAACTTACTTCCAGGGAATTTCTTAGGCATTGGGGATTAGAAACACCAATAATGAAGTTAATTGCAATACATAAACATGTATTTAAAAAGATAATTATTTGACATTATTTTGGAACTTGACTGAAAATTGCTTCCTAAGGACAAAACCTCCTTCTATAGGGTCTCAGATGACTTAGTACACAACAAAAAGGCATGTATCACACAGTAAGTGGGACTCCTTCGTAGCTATGCATTCTTTAAAAAAATCTGTTTCTAATTCTTTGTTCTATCTCTAGTTCCATTATTTCTACTTTCAAGAGTCTTCTTCTCTTGCTACCTAAAATGTCATAAATATCATCATGGGAGAGAATGTGGTCTAGTACAGTTTTATTAAAAAGTCTCACACTTTTTGCAGCCAAATCATCACCAACATATGCTGTTCCCAGCCTGTCTTCTGTTCCAACAGGTTCACAGGGAATAACATCAGTAGTATTGAATGCTTCACAATTTTTCAAATGCGATTTCATTCATTTAGACAAATATCCATTCGATACCAATTATGTGCATAGGATGCTATAAAAATACAAACTGATTCTAACAACAAACCCCTGTCCTCAAAATGCTGATTATCGAGTTGTGATTGGATATTCACATGAAGACTTGGCTAATGATGCTCTAACAAAAGGCAAGCATTTCAAGAGCCCTCACATGGCAGATGCCAATTCACAACAAAGATGATGTCTTTTGTAGTTTTAGGTTGAAAGGGATGTGAAATCTAGCCACATTTAATCCTCCAGGCACCTTTGTGGCATAGGTGTTTTTATAACATTTTATAGAAGTGGAAACTGTTAAGTGACCTTGAAACTGGTAAGTGGTAGACCTCAAACCCTGTAATGGCCACATGGGATAACAAAAGGCATGAGTGTGGGTCTGGCATGACCTGGGCTCAATCTCAACTCCAATTCTTTCTAGCTTGGCAGTCTCTGCTGCTTCTGTAAACTAAGAACAATGGTATCTGCTTTTATTGGGGCTGCTGTGAAAGAATTAAATGAGGCATATTATATTTTCCTGTTATGGCTAAATGGGTCCCCCTGACTTCACATTCATATGTTGAAATCAAAATTCCACTGTGATGATATTAAGAGGTATAGTAATCTGTTCTCAAATTGCTATAAAGAAATACCTGAGACTGGGTAATTTATTTTTAAAAAAGAGATTGAACTGGCTCATGGTTCTACAGGCTATGTAGGTAGCACGGCTAGAGAGGCCTCAGGAAATTTGCAATCACGGTGGAAGGTGAAGGGGAAGCAGGCACAGCTTCACATGGTTGGAGCAGAAGAGAGAAAAAATAGGGAGGTGGTACACACTTTCAAACAACCAGATCTTATGAGAACTCACTCACTCACTATCATGAGAACAGCAAGCGGGAAATCCACTCGTACAATCCAATCACCTCATACCAGGCCCCTCCGCCAACACTGGGGATTACAATGCAACATGAGATTTGGGTGGGGACACAAATCCAAACCATATCAGGAGGTAATTAGGTCATGAGGGTGGCATATCATAATGAGATTAGTGTCCTTGTAGCAAGAGACATAGAGCTTGTTCTTACTTTTCTCTGTGCCATATGAGGACATAGCAAGAAGTTGGTTATCTGCAAACCAGGAAGCAGGCCCTCACCAGGCAACAGATCTGTGGGATCTTGATCTTGTACTTCTCAGCTTCCAGAACTGTGAGAAGTAAACCTCTTTTTAAAAATAAATTACCCAGTGTTTATAGCTATTTCTTTATAGCAATGCGAGAACAAGTCAGTACACCTCTTAATACTTAGACAACCATTTGTTGTCTAAGACACAAATACAATAGCAGCCTAAACTAAGACATTTCTCAAATCTAAGATATCACTGAGTGCAAGTAGCATTATTTTATATTTCACTATGAAAGTGAAATATTTCATATTTCACTAAGAAAGAAAATATGCTGCCAATTAATCCCACAAATACAATCTTTCCTGTTTTTTAGAATTTCTACTTATTCAAAGAACTTTTTAAAATTTATCGAGACATAGGTTTTCTTTTTCTTTCTTTTTTTTTTTTCTTGAGACATAGTCTTGCTCCGTCGCCAGGCGCCAGGCTGGAATGCAGTGGTGCGATCTTAGCTCACTGCAACCTCTTTCCCAGGTTCAAGCAATTCTCCTGCCTCAGCCTCCCGAGTAGCTGGGACTACAGGTATGCGCCACCACTCCCAGCTAATTTTTGTATTTTTAGTAGAGGTGGGGTTTCACCATGTTGGCCAGGATGGTCTTGATCTCTTGACCTTGTGATCCGCCCGCTTGGCGGCTCCCAAAGTGCTGAGATTACAGGTTTTCTTTTTTTAAGATATGACTCTTGGGCCCATTAAAAAAAGGAAAGTACACGAAAAATAAGTTGGCCAAGTATTCCTAGACTTCTCATCTGACCTTTCTTTTTCTCTTTTTGACTCAGAGTTCATGATGTCTTTGTTTTTCCAACAACATCATCCCCTGGGCCAGCAAAAGCAATGGTGCGGCAGAAAGAAGGTTCCACTCTCATGTATGAAAGAAAGAATGTTCTGTTCTTACGTATGAGATTTCTTCCATCATGCTTTCACTCAAAGTGCAAGTTTTAATACTCGGGTGTCAATAGAAAGTTTTCTGTAATCCCAGCACTTTGGGAGGCCGAGGCAGATGGATCAGGAAATCAGGAGTTCAAGACCAGCCTGGCCAAGATGCTGAAACCCCATCTCTAATAACAATACAAAAATTAGTCAGATGTGTTGGTGTATGCCTGTAATCCTAGCTACTCAGGAGGCTGAGGCAGGAAATTGCTTGAACCTGGAAGGTGGAGTTTGCAGTGAGCCAAGAATGCACCATTGCACTCCAGCCTGGGTGACAGAGGAAGGCTAAGTCTAAAAAAACACAAAACAAAAGTTCTCAAGCACTCAGAACTTCCATTCTTTCTTCAAATGGTCCTTAAGTGTTGACTGTATTAAATGTCAAGGGATTGGGGTTTTCTTGATATTCCACCAAATTAGTAAGTGAATAATGACATAGTTATGTCGTGACTACTGGCTGGTCAACAGCAATTGTCAGACACAGTGGATTGTGCAAAGCATCCCAATTTCAGAGACATTAACATGAAAAAATGTGTTTTCATAACCTATGAGATATAGATCTATACAGTACAGCATTACATCCAACACTTAGTAGATGCTTTAAAATTTATTGTTCTTTTCTTTTTTCTCTTTTTCTTTTTACATATATAATAGCTATCAAATTGGCGAGTCTACTGATAAAGCTTATGAGTTCAGAGAGAAAGCAAATATCTTGAGGTAGAGAGGTAAATATCACTTTATGGAAGGCATGGGAAATTTCCCTCAGCTGGAAAAAGGAGAAAGCAGAGAGATGAGAATGGGCACTCTGAAAACATGGTAGTCCTAAGAGATTGCTTCAGCTGGACTTTAATCCCCTCCCATAATTACCGTAAGCCCAACCAAATACAGTGGCTTCTTATGTAAATATAACTTTAGGAAAATTACTTAACATTCCTCTTCCAACTGTATTGCCACCTGATAATCTGGCAATTCCACTAAAATTTACAGAAATAAGAATGTATATGGCAAAACCATGAATGATACTTTGGGGTCAGGGGGTACTGACTGGGAGGAATGAGCAATCTCCTGAGTGGTAGGGTTGGGGACCAGGCAGACTTAGGACCTGGATCTTGCCCTAGTCCTTAATAGCTGAGTTTTCTTGGAAACATTTCTTCATCTTTTTGCACCTCAGTTTCCTCTTACATAAAATACAGGGAACTGTTACCCATCTTAGAAGAGAATTAAATTTGACAAGAACATGAAGTAATATGTATAAAATGCTAAGGAACAGCACTTGGCTCATAAAGGACTGAAAAGAACTTCTTCACAATATAATCCTAACTAAGGTTCTAATGGCAAGTGATGAGTCGGTACAAGATCTTGGAAGAGTGAAGCCTGGCTGCCATCATGTGTCAGCTTTAACATGTACTAGCTGTGTGACCCTGGGAAAATTATTTAATCTCTTTGTGCTTCAGTTTTCTCATGTGGAAAGTGGGATTACTGAAAGGAACTTTTTCACAGTGAGGATTAAATAAGTTTATTATTTTTAATAATTCAGACATGGACTGAATTAGTAAGTGCCCAATAAATGTTAGCCATTACTATCCATCCTAGACGTATGTGTTTTTGTTTTTGTGATTTTTTTGTTTGTTTGCAGGGGTTTCTGGAGATGACAGTAAGTTAACCCAATCATTCAATCAATATTTATAATACAGAAGTATATCAAATGGTAAAGTGTTAGGAAATGGAGGAAGGCATTCAAGTTATTTTGGGGAAGAGTTTGTGAGGAGAGGGTTATTTTTCAAATTGTACCATAGCGATGATTGCTTGCTCTGTCCATAGGCTAAACCAGCCTTGAACCCTCCCAGCTTTGACAGCCAGTTTGATGAGCCTCTCTAGAAGCCACAGAAATGTTAGAGTCAACACCTGACTGAGTTAGAAAAGGATCTGCTACAGGGTGCGACTTTCAAGTCATATCAAGACTTCCGGATGTAAGAGCCTCCTGCCTTATATTCAGAAGACACATTTTTCCCTGAAGCCAAGGAAAGAAGAAAACAGAATCTTCCCAACATTCCGAACCAGTCTTTGGAGACTTTTCTCCTCTTCTGCTCTGGGCATCTCCTCAGGTCTCCATAATACAATGTTAAGCCTTTATTAGCTCTTCTAAAAATCAGAGCTGAAAATGAGGAAATTGTATTGCCCTCCACTGCAGTTTAGAATTGAAATATGACTTAGTACAGTGGCCACGACATATTTACCAAAATGTTGGATGCTCAGTCATTTTCAGTGACTCATTTATTTAATTCATCAATACTTTTTTCCCTTTGCTTTGGGTGAAAAGCAAGCTAATCAGTGATGTGGCTCAGATGTTCTGATTCTTCAATATATTATGATGGTTACACTCCAGAGTCACATTTAAATTAAAAAAAAAAATAAAAGAGAGAGAGCAAGTCACTTCTTTTTTTAATGGTGTTTGTTCTCATTTGCATTCAATCTGATTCCTCCAGAAAGTACAGATCCAAGCATTGATTTTATCATTTTCACTCTCCAGGATGGCAAATGAAAGTAGTATATTTTTCTAAAAAATATTTCAGAAAATGGAGAAAGGATAATCTTTAAAGTCAAGTCTTAGTTTTTCTATCAAAAAAAGGTCTTTCTGGTCCAGCTGCTGGCAGTCATGGCAGCCTCCAGCCTCAGGGAACTACTGGTCCTTTAGCTAATAACTCATTATCTTTATGACCTTGAACTTTTGCATGTACTGCACTCTGGGAGAGGAAGACTTTTCACTCTTGTCTTCCTGGAAAACTCCCAGTCATCTTTCAAGATGCAGTAAGTGTCCATTCTCTCTGCACAAGACCTTGTCCATCCTTGTCCTTCTCTCCTCCAGGGCAGACTTAGCTTCTCCTCTGTGGTTCACGGGCACTGTGTATACACACCACTGATTCTGTGCTCAGTTCACTGTATCTGGATACTTATCCATTTATCTCTTTGGCTCAATTGTATAATCTTTTTAGACTGGATTATAAATTTTTATCTTTTACTCCTGACTCCTGAGAACATATGAAGCTCAGCAAGGGCACTCAATCGATGCTCACTGAATAAATGGTTAGCAAAGGCCTTCTGTTATGCAGAGAAATGGACAACTATGAAATTCTCATTTCAGCAGTGATGAATATCTACAGCACGTTCATGAAAGCCAAGCATGCCAGTAATGGATGTCCAGGTATTCCCTCTTAGCTCAAAGCATGGCCTCCTTTGCCTGCTCTGTAATCATGGAGGTGGGCTCTGTAATCATGGAGGTGGGCTCTGTCAATATTTCTCCTTTGTCAGCTGGTTCAATGTTCAGTGTTGTCATATGGGGGTGCGGGTAATCGTGGGACACTGGAGGATAAAAGCTTTTCTTCTGTGTTCTGGTGTGCCTTCCTTGCTAAATTCCTGTGAAGACTGCAATTTCTTCAGTGCCTGCTCCTCTACAGGAAGTCTGTTCAGATCCCAGCTCCTGCAGCCTAACACGAGCCATAGCAGCCAGCAGCTTCCTGAAACCTCCTCTGAGGCTTTAAAGTGGAATGCTGGCACAGGCCTGTGAAGGGCCTCTCACACCACTTTCTTGGGTGACTTTGTAGTGAGTTCTCAAGCCCAGCACCTGCCTGTTGTGGCTTCCTGCAGGATTTCAGAGGACAGAGGACAGAGGTCCAGCAAGTTCTGCCTATGTGACACGTCAGCTACTTCCTGCTGTCCAGTGAGCTGCAGTAATACCCTCTTCAGTGAGGTCAGTGTCTTAGCCCTGTTTGAGCAGGGGTCTTCCATGGGTGCTCTATCTCAATCCTACATATAGCAGTTGCTCCTGTTAACTGTTACTTCTGTATTCTTTACTGTCTTCTTTAACACTTATTAATGAAGCCCCTGTTACTCCAACCTGCTGTTAATCGTTTTTTATATTACACTGCCTCTGTTCCAATTACTGTATGGTTTTTGTTTCCCAATTGGGCCTTGTCTGATGTATCAAATGCAAAGTAAATAAAGGTAGAAAGAAAATTTCTTAGTGAATTTGAAAACAATGTTAGGGTATATTGAAGCCTATGGAGCTCTCTGTCTTTACATCTGACATTTAATGTTAATCATACTCAACTTTGAATATTGAATTGGAAGTAGTCTCTGCTCACACTTGAACACTGGACTTGAACACTGGAGAGAAAGATTATGAATTTAGATACTCTCAATTTTGATTTTTTCATAATTCAGTTGGGGGTTGAATCAAGCAACTCTTTACCAAAATTTCTTCTAATCAGTACAAATGAACAGCATCATCACATCTGCAAAGATAGGATTTTAAAAATATCACACTGCACTCAGATATACCCAATATTTTATACATGATAGGTCTTTAATAAATGTTGAGGATGCTGTAATTGATGGGGTGAATTCAACCAAATCTTCGGTTCATTAAATATTTTTTTTCTAGAATCCTATTTTAGGACTTGGACTGGCTGGATTTACCACACCCACAGGAAAGTCAGATTTCTAGTATCTCTAAAAAGAATCTCTACCTTAGTTGATCTGTCTGAGTATGTGGAGTGTTAGTGTTTGTTGCTACTGTTGTTGCTGATGCCATTTTTTAAAGAGCGTGTATATGGCAATTTACAGAATGCATTAAAAGAGTCAAAATAAATTTTACTGAGAAAATTGGTGGCGGTCACCTACATACTATAGTCTCTTCTGAGAAATCAGAACCACATTAGAAAACTAAATACCACTTAGATTACATTACTGAGCTTGTATTTCATATCTGAATCAATTAGTTGCATTAGTGAAAGACATCTACCATTATTAAAACCTGCTTAAGGATCTCATTCACTGTCAACTGCTACTTTCAGACTTCCAGGGGAAATGCCCACATGATCGGGAGCAATTTACCCTTATATTGATTTGGATGATAGCATGTGTTTTTAATGACCCATTCTTCCTGACTAATGCATTATTTGTAGGCCTAACCCCCCTATATATAATTCTCTTGGCTGTAAGATTTAGCATGGGCCTGTTTGTTTATCATAGGGACTCCTCATTTTTATGTTAGATACAGTGCCAGTATGGTTTGTTGCCAATTATTCTCTTTACCTTTCTGCATTTTTTTTCAGTTAGCTAGCACACTTTAGGGTGACCAACCCAATCTAAGATGCACACTTTGTCTGTTTCTCTTTCTCTGACCTGAAGGTACAGTGTTTTTATAACATCTAGAATAAGGGTAGGCAAACTATTCTGTAAAGGGCCAGATATTTGAGGTTTTTAGGGCAATACAGTCATTGTTATAATTAGTCAGTCCTGCTGTTATAATGCAAATGCAGCTACATATAAGTCAATGAATATGGTTTATTCTATAAAACTTTATTTCTAGAACAGGAAGTAGATCAGATTTTGCTTATAGGTTGCCATTTGCCGATCCTTTATCTAAACAAGAGTCTTCAATTTTAGGGATAAATAAAGGCTTTCTGAAGAGTGATGGGAATGGATAGCTTTAAGGGAATCACTTTTCTGATCATAACCTTCAATCACATTCTTTCCTGCACTTAATCTTCCTGAGGCCTGTGGTGGACCCATTCTCAATTCCTACCTCCTCTTTAGAAAGTGCTCCACTTTACCAAAGAAATGTACAATTTTCATCTATCTTGATCTTGTTCTACTGTGTAAAGGCCTCCAGTGCACAAAATGTCATGGCAAAAGTTGTAAAACTCCTTGGGAAATAAAACAAAGGGCTTCTTATAAAATGCTTCACTTCTAAGGGACAGTCCTTTGTGATCCAAGCAAAAAATCACTGCTGTATGAAATCTGGAAGGATGTACTCTATTTCAAGGTGAAAAACTCATGGCAAAACATTGTGCTGTCTATCTCCCTATTACAGGTTGAATTAAAAACAGAATCGAGAAATGTAAAGACTGTCACAAAGTGACATTAGCATGTTTATTTGAATTTTTAAAATAAACTTAGATTTTATTTTTCTAGCATAAGTTTGATTAACCAATTATTTTATTTTTTTAAATTTTATTTTAAGTTCTCAGGATACATGTGTAGGACATGCAAGTTTGTTACATAATTAAATGTGCTATGGTGATTTGTTGTACCTTTCAACCTATTGCTTAGGTATTAAGCCCCATATGCATTAGTGATTTATCCTTATGCTCTCCCTCCTCCCACCCCAATGACAGGCCCCAGTGTGTGTTGTTCCCCTTTCTGTGTCCATGTGTTCTTGTTGTTCAGCTCCCACTTATGAGTGAGAACATGCAGTGTTTGGTTTTCTGTTCCTGCCTTAGTTTGCTGAGGATGATGGCTTCCAGATTCATCCATGTCCCTGTAAAGACATGAGCTCATTCATTTTTATGGCTGCATAATATTCCCCGTTGTATATGTATCACATTTTCTTTGTCCAGTCTATAACTGATAGGAATTTGGGTTGATTCCATGTCTTTGCGATTGTGAACAGTGCTGCAATAAACATGTGTGCATGCATCTTTATAATAGAATGATTTATAGTCCTTTGGATATATATCCGGTAATGAGGTTTCTGGGTCAAATGGTATTTCTGGTTCTAGATCCTTGTGGAATTGTCAAACTGTCTTGCACAATGATTGAACTAATTTACATTACTACTTATAGTGTAAAAGTGTTCCTATTTCTCCACAGCTTCGCCAGCAACTGTTGTTTCTTGACTTTTTAATAATTGCCATTCTGACTGGATAAGATGTTATCTCATTGTGGTTTTGATTTGCATTTCTCTAATAATCAGTGATGTTGAACTTTGTTTTATGTTTGTTGGCTACACAAAAGTCTTCTTTTGAGAAATGTCTGTTCATGTCCTTTGCCCACTTTTTGGTGGGTTGTTTTTTATTCTTGCAAATTTGCTGAAGTTCCTTATAGATTCTGGATGTTAGACTTTTGTCAGGTGCGTAGATTGCAAAATTTTTTCCCCATTCTGTAGGTTGCCTGTTCATTCTGATGATAGGGTTTTTTTTTGTTGTTGTTTTTGTTTTTTTCTGTACAGAAGCTCTTTAGTTTAATTAGATCCCATTTGTCAATTTTTGCTTTTGTTGCAATTGCTTTTGGTGATTTCATCATAAAATCTTTGCCTACAGCTATGTCCTGAATAATATTGCCTAGGTTTTCTTCTAGGATTTTTATGGTTTTGGGTTTTACACTTAAGTCTTTAATCCATTTTGAGTTAATTTTTATATAAGGTGTAAAGAAGGGATCCAGTTTCAGTTTTCTGCATATGGCTAGCCAGTTTTCCCAGCACCATTTATTAAATAGGGAATCTTTTCCCCATTGCTTGTTTTTGTCAGGTTCGTCAAAGATCAGATGGTTGTAGATGTGTGGTCTTATTTCTGAGATCTCTATTCTTTCCATTGGTCTAGATATCTGTTTTGGTACCAATACCACGCTGTTTTTGTTACTTTATCCTTGTAGTATAATTTGGAGTCAGGTAGCGTGATGCCTCCAGCTTTGTTCTTTTTGCTTAGGATTGTCTTGGTTACATGGGCTCTTTTTTATGGTTTCATATAAATTTTAAAGTAGTTTTTCTCTAATGCTGTGAAAAATGTCAATGGGAATTTGATGGGAATAGCATTGAATCTATAAATTACTTTAGGCAGTATGGGCATTTTCACAATATTGATTCTTCCTATCCACAAACATGGAATGTTTTTCCATTTGTTTTTGTCTTCTCTTATTTCCTTGAGCAGTGCTTTGTAATTCTCCTTAAAGAGGTCCTTCATATTTCTTTTTAGCTTTATTTCTAGGTATTTTATTGTCTTTGTAGCAATTGTGAATAGGAGTTCATTTGTGATTTGGCTCTCTGCTTGTCTACTGTTGGTGTACAGGAATGCTTGTGATTTTTGCACATTGATTTTGTGTCCTGAGACTTTGCTGAAGCTGCCTATCAGCTTAAGGAACTTTTGGGCTGTGACGATAGGGCTTACTAGATAAAGGATCATGCTATCTGCAAACAGAGAAAATTTGACTTCACCTCCTTCTATTTGAATACCCTCTGTTTCTTTCTCTTGCCTGATTGCCCTAGCCAGAACTTCCAATGCTACGTTGAATAGGAGTGGTGAGAGACGGCATCCTTGTCTTGTGCCGGTTTTCAAAGGGAATGCTTCCAGGTTTTGCTCATTCAGTATGATATTAGCTGTGGGTTTCTCATAAATGGCTCTTACTATTTTGAGATATAGTCCATCAATATCTAGTTTATTGAGAATCATTTACATGAAGGGATGTTGAATTTTATCAGAGGGCTTCTCTGTATCTATTGAGATAATCATGTGGTTTTTGTCACTGGCTCTGTTTATGTGATGGATTACATTTATTGATTTACATATGTTGAACCAACCTTGCATCCCAGGAATGAAACTGACTTGATCATGGTGGATAAGCATTTTGATGTGCTGCTGAATTCGATTTGCCAGTATTTTACTGAGGATTTTTGCATCAGTGTTCATCAGGGACATTGGCCTGAAGTTTTCTTTTTTTGTTGTGTCTCTCTGCCAGGTTTTGGTATCAAGATGATGCTGACCTCATAAAATGAGTTAGGGAGGAATCCCTCCTTTCAATTGGATTAATCAATTTATTTAACAATGAGAACTGCCTCAGCTTATTTGATTATATGGCAGACATTTTCCACAAATGAAGTGAGCTAAACCTGCAATTCAATATATATTAGCAGTTCAAAATATATCAATAAAATATATTCAAAACCCTTAAAAATATATAGTCCATTGGAACTATGTATTTTTATATATTGGAAAATCTTTCTGGAACTATAAATATTCAATCAAATTTATATATGTAAACTTAAAATGTTTAAGAGAATACATAATTTTTAAAATCTAGCAAGTATATAAGCAAAATTTTTGAATTTTGAGGTCTAGAAAAATCTTACTTTATAGTATTACTAAAACCATGATCTGTTGGTCCTAAAATGCCCTATTTTATTACCCATCATCACATATTTTTCTACCATCTCTTAATTTCTATCTCTATTCTCTCTCTTTCCTCTTTTTCACTATTGTGGCAAGGAAGGAAAGCTTCCCTTTTCCCCCTCCAAAGGATTGCTGAAAATGGACTGACAAAAGGCAGATTACAGGAGAAAAAGGCATATAAGATTGATTCATTTGCATATACATGGAAGCCAGATACAAAGTATGAGACTCGAAGAGGGACCAGATGTTTGAGGCTTAAATACTCTCTTCATAGGGGAGGGATGGGTAGATCAAGGAGGCAGAAATTATTTTCTCAATGATTCTCTCTGGAAGCTGGATGAAATGGACAAGTTATGGAAGGTGAAGGGCAGAACTGTCCAGGAACGCAGGTTGTCTTGTTATGTGGATAAAGTCCTCCAAGTAGTCTCTTGGAGCTGCCCTCAGGAGAATAGATGAAAAGTCTGTCTGGGCATGGTGATGACACCCAGTGTCTTCTCTTCTGTGATTGTTAATCTTTCCTGGTTATTTGATGAGCTTCCTAAGAAGGGGGTCTTATAATAACTGCATTTCTTTTGGAAAAAAAGCTTTCTCAGTCAGATAAATTCCAGAGGGTCCCTCGGGTGCTTTGGGAAAGAGGATCTGAGAGACAGGAGGTGGAAGAAGGTTGGAGAGAGCCCTTGGTTCTGAAGTTTATTTCTTTCGAAGCACTCAGTGCGCCAAAGTGTCATATTTTGGAAAATCATTTTCTGTACCCCAACATCAACACTCTTTTCTTTTAGAAAAAAAAGAGAATCCTTTCCTTACAAATACAGGTCTTGTACATGTACTCCAAATTCCTTCTTCCTCTTCTTTTCTGAGGCCTTTTTTCCATCGAATTATCTCCTCCGTGGCTAGCATCTTCAACATCCTCCTTCTTTGCTTCTTTCATTCTTCTGTTAAAACTATTTATCTGCTCTATGACTTCCTTGGCCTGTGATTCCATTTTTTGGTTTCCAGCCAGTAACAAATATCTGCAGTTTCCATTATCACCATGATTAATCTGGAATCTGACTCCAAACTTCACTGGATTCCAAAGGTCCCCAATGTCTCCTGTTCCCTGAACCTTGCCATCTTCTCTTGGTCAGTGTCCCCTTTATCTCTTCTGTTACATTCAACAGTCTTCCCTTTTATGAGAGCCTCTTTTTTCTTAATGTTCACTATCTTCCATTATACTGGTTGGCCTACAAGACTTGAACGGTCTTCTCTCCGTCTTCTGACATCCATCTCAGTGTCCTGTCTTTTGCTCAACTCTTTCACTTCAACTATAACCTAACTCCAAATGATTGATTTCCTCACCTACATCTGAGCCCTGAAATCTTGGTTTCTAATGGAATCATCTACCAGCACTAAAAAGTCAAGGTAACCAAAACTCAACTTGTGGTCTTCTTTCCCAAGTAAGCTCTTGCTTCTAACTGTCCTCTATTTGTTATAATTTTCTTTTTCCTGGGCACTTGGTCTCACAATGTTGAAGACATCATTTCCTATATTTTCTCCTTCAGCTCTTGTTTCCATCAGTGCACTCCATCTGCACCTCCACTTCCCTAGTTCAGGGCCCTCTGTCATAATAGCTGAAATGTTTCAATCACCTTCTCAATGGTTAACAGCTAGCGCTAGATGTATGTATCACCTGGGGTGCTTTAAAAACACCTGATGCCCAGGCTATGCCCAAGCCAATTATGTCAGAATCTCTTTGAGGTGGGTCAGTGCATAGGTCTTTTTTAATGCTCCCCAGAAGATTCCAATGTGCAGCCATGGTTAGTTACACCTGTCTATTCTCTCTCCCTTTGCACTCTATTTCACATGTCAGTTTGTTTATACATCCTAAAGAATGTATCTGATTTTGCAGCTCGCTTACTCAAATTTTTCCTAACATTCCTCAATAAGTAATGTATCAAATAAGATTTCCTTAGGCTCGCATTCATGATTGTGAATTTTGGGTCACTACAAGCTGATTTCTAGTCTTTCTGATAATCTTCCTAAAAATAAACTCTATAATCTAGTTAATCTAAACTACTCAAACATTCTGACATTTCATTGTTCTTCTTTATATTTACTAGTACTGGGATTCCCATTCTCTGACCTGACCTCCTAGTTACTTCACCTATTAAAATCTTACCTTCCAAGTAGAAAGTACGTCTGATACCTGTCTTCCAAGCTCCTATCACATTTGGTGTGGAGTCCTCATGTGACACTTAGCACTGTCTTTACCTTTGTGGCCATTGGTGTGTGTCTCTTTCCTTTTTTTGAACTAGGAAGTACTTTAGAACTTAAGTGTTTTCTAAATTCATAAGCTATAGGGCACCCAGCACAGTGCTTCACCCTTAGTTGATGAATAATTTGTTGAAAGAAGGAAAGAATTTTTTCTTGGTATAACTCCTGAGTTGTTATTATATGTATTGTGCTTAGAAAATGTCTGCCACATCATAAATGCTCAGTAAAGTCTCTGAGGATAATATCAAGTTATAAGGGAAAACCGAAATCCTATGGCTAATATTATCACTATGAAACATCAAAAGGAAATCCAATCTCAATGTATTACATGATTCCAGTATGGATCAAAATATTAATCCATGTATTGACCAGGCTAGCTAAGTTATGTTGCAGAAGTAAACAACCCCAAGGTCTCAGTGATTTGATACAGAGTTTTTCTCTCACTAAATTGTCAGGGGGCTCTGCTTCTATTGCACTCTTATTGTATTTGATGAGGCTCCTCAATGCTACTGCACCATATGGAATACAGGGTTTCATCAGTTGCTACAATAGGAGAAGAGAGATAAATCATGCCCTGGCTGTTAAATGTTTCTGCCCATTGACTCAAAATGAGTCACATAACCCCCTTCCCCCCCCGACCTTTTTTTTTTTGAGACAAGATCTCACTCTGTCACCCAGGCTGGAGAGCAGTGAAGACTATCGCTTACTGCAGCCCTGACCACCCAGGCCCAAAGGGTCCTCCTGCCTCAGCCTCCCAAGTAGCTGAGACTACAGGCATGCACCACCACATGCAGCTAATTTTTGTATTCTTTTTTTTTTTAAAGATGGGGTTTTATTTTACCATATTGCTAGACTCATCTTCAACTCCTGGGCTCAAGCAATCTGCCCACCTTGGCATCCCAAGGTACTTGGATTACAGGTGTGAGCCACTGTGCCTGGCCCGTACGACCCTTTCTACGTTGGAATCTGGAATTTGGTAGTGCTCTCCTCCAACTGCCTATGCAATATAGAAGAATGGGATATTGATGAGCATTAGTAATAATCTATCACAATATATTTCCCTAAGTATGAATGTGCACAAAGATTCACTTAAAGTATTAATATATTACTTTAAATACTCACAATGAATGAATGCTAAAATATTCAACGGAGAGAATTGGCTAAATACATTATGTTGTATACACATCATGGATTAATATTCAGCCAAAAAAGATTTTAGAATAGAATTTAACAACATGGAAATATGTTCATAATAAAACATTAAAGGGTAAAAGAAGGTTATAAAAAGTATGCCTAGTACAATTTCAATTGTAAAAAGATATGTTCAGATAAATCTAGGAAGTTAAATACCAAAATACTAATAATGATTATTTTTGAATGACATTATAGGTCATTTAATTTTTTCTTGGTACTTTTCTGTATTTTTAAAGTTTTCTATAATCACTATGTATTTTGTTATCAGCAAAAGCTATTTTGAAAGTGTTTCACTTACCTATATTTGCAGAAATAACACTACATAGTATTGTATTTTTTTTCTCAGCTGACTTATATGTCTCATCTTTCTAACATGACTACAATTAAATCTTTGTTTTATACCATCCCATCTATGGAGCTCATTAGAAAGTCAGTCATATAATCAGCTCTCATAAGTGATAAGTGACAGAAGCATTTTTTTCTATAGTGATTAGAAAGAAGCAAAAAATATCACCAATGATTTTTTTAAAAAAGAAAACATCTTGAGGGAACTCAGATGATTTTCTATTTTCAATTCATGACAACATATTTAAATGAACATAGATCAGATTCTAAGCTTCACATTCTTATGAAACTGACCACAGCATTTTTAAAAGTTTATTTTCTGCACTAAAGTCATCTACTGCAATTCCTTGGAGTTTCAGCCCCCTTTGGAAAAATTGTGAGGCAAAGATAGGAAAGTGCTATAAAAATCTCAGGACTCAAGGTGTGCTTATAATTTGGGACGGATGATTTATTTAGTTCTGAGATCAAGATAGATATTATAATATGGTGCAAATTAGAATGAAGATACTAAATAATTTACGCTAATGCTCTCAGTTATAAAGATAACTGCTTCACTTTGCGACTGATATAAATTAAGGGAATATATTTAAATGTATATTTTAATCAATCAAGAAGGCTCGTCTGCCAGCCGGTGTTAGATGCTAATGCATGCTCTCAATGAAACGGTCTGTTTATTAACTAATTAAATGCCAACTAACTGAGTCACTACATTCAGACACTGAATGGTGACAGTGCATTGTTCTGGTCCTTGTGTGGGTATACTTAACAGTATGAAGTCCAGCTTCTACGCAACTGTGAAACCTAGTTTATTGCTAAATGGTCTAAACTTCTGTTTATTGAAAATGTGAGGTTTATGATGAGATTAAGAGGGATGAGGTGTCAAAGGTAAGAATATTCTGCAGGAAGTTCTACTGAGGCAGCCCTGTACACAGATTGAGACCCTGCTTCTTTGCTATTACTGACCAGCTGCTTAGTGCATAGTAGGCTGCTCAGGGAACGTTTGTGGAATTGAATTGCATGAAGTTGAATATGCTATTAGGTAACCTGATGAGCTGGAAGACGTCTTTTCAGGGAATCTTTGAGACTTGATAGAGAGCATATCTAAATAACTCCCTCCATCAAAAGACTGTGAAGTAATAAGAGAGATGAGGATGTACAGGTATAGGTAGTGAATGCCTGAGTTGAAAGCAGAACCAACCAATTAGGGTACATTAACAGCTCAGGGAGCATAAAACATGCAAGAAAAGACATTTGAAAGGAAAGCCGGAAGAATGAGATGAACTGGAAATTCACAATCAGTACCGTTTCCTTACTAATCAAAATCCATTTTCCTCCGCTTTTATTTTTTCTGTGCTAGCATTTTTCTCACACATCTTGGGCATAGAAAATAAAATCAGCCAGGAAAGTGGTGGCTCCTCGACGTTACCAACAAATTGCTCTCAAACTTATCTTATTTTCAGGATTCTTCTTCTTCTTCTTTTTAAATTTGCCTGCTTTAGTTTTGAGATTAAACAGGAAAATCTGAAGATGATTGGTATTGAATCGAGCCTGCTCAAATAATGTATTTACTAAAGAAAATTCCCCTATCCAGATTTTATCTTCAAATGAATTGCCCTTTTTGTGATGTGGTAATTTTTTCACATCTTAAGAACTCACAAAACACATTAAAAATGAAGCTTAGTGCCCTAATACACAATTATGTGAAATGTGGTAGTTATGAGACTTAAAGCAAATGTAAATACCATTTTGGACTGAGAGTAGTTAATATCTTTCTCAACTATAAATTCGAAAGTTAACTTAAAGAAGCAGAAAACCCTAAGTGGCAGACCCTCGACAGAATTCTTAATATCTATAATTTTATTGATTAATTTTTGTCTTTTTATCTGGGTCTGTTTTGAAGGTGCTGTTCTTTATGAAACCTGAAAAAGCTTCCACAAAAGGATCACACCAAACTGGAGAGCTGATATAACTGGGCCTTTTTTTCACATGGACTCTGCCTAAGAGAGAATAATTTAATGGTTTCCTTATCATTTGGTCCTTTGCCCAACTTGGATTACGGATGCTGGCTTGAATGACAGGTGTCTCTGGGGTCTTAAGATGGCTGCTAAATTGGTTCCAAAAATCACAATTTAGTCAGACTCATACAGAGAAGACAAGCTGATAATGCCTAAGATGTGTTCCTTAATTCTTCCAAGCTTAGATAGGTACCCAACAAGTTTTAGATTTGTACTGAAAAACTCCAAATTAGTAGCTTAACCTGGAGTTATTTCCTGAGAGAAGGATCAAGTCCTGGATTGCTAAAACTCTAAGTGAATCAAATGAATGATCTGACCTCAGACAGGATGCTTTGCCCTCACGTTTACTAAGATATGAAGATAAATGATGGTAAAACCTCTCTTCTCAATCGGCATTTCAGCTTAGGAAAACTATGGACTTTCTAGGAGACATAAATATCTCCACTGTGTCATGTTGGTATCAGCAATGAAGATAATGTCTATGTTGACCAGAAGAGGAATTCTAATAATTCATAATCACAGGGTGTCAGATCAAGATCAGCAATGCTTTCCCTGTCAGTTCTAAGGATCCTGTGGCAAATCAGATGGGTTAGACCTACACTAACTTTACTTATGGGATTGAGTCCTATGGTGTTGTCGTGAGTTACTCAGTTTCCCTTTACCCACTCCAGCAGCACCGAAACCACCAATATCTCCTTGTAGGTTAAAGACTGCATCAACAATGGCCAATTACTTCTTATAATAAGTGTCAGCATATGAGGATCTGGGTTCCAATTACATCAGAAGCTTTTATCTTTTTACATCTACCCCAGCCCCATTTCCCCAGGGATACAATTGTACATGAGTGAAAAGAAGAGTTTGGTAGAACTTAGGAATGCAGGACCATTTGAATTTTATTTTCATGACATCAGATCTTTATGTCATATGCATCATATTTGGTTTCTCCTTTATAAATATTGTCTCTTTGTATTGCCTATTTTAAAAGGTAATTGAAATTGTATCACTGAGTAAAATGTTAAGTAAACATTTGGTACCTACAGCTGAATTAAATGGCTTGCATTCAATTGTTTCCTTTCGAAAGCAATAAAAATTCCCTTTTGTTTATCATTTTAGCAAGTGGAAATACCCAGTGAGATGTTTCCATTTTTTAAACTAAATAAGACATATGACAGAGCTAGTGATATTAAGAAAAAATGCAGTTAAATGTGGGAAGCGTCCTTAGAAACCATATCTCTAATTTTCTCATTTTATAGATGAAGAAACTGAGGCCCAGAGAAGGCAAATGATTAGCTCAAGTTGACACGATCTAATTAGTGATAGAGTCCTTGACCAGTAAATGTCCCTGTCCCTTTTGTCTCATTGTGTCTTACAATAGTTATTTGAGTATACATGGTCTCCTTTAGTATCTCAGTCACATGAGAGTCCAAGTAAAATATTCAAATGAAAGTGGCCTAGTTTGAGCTGTAGTTCATCTTTCTACAATTGTATTTAAGATCAGCATTTTATTTGCCCTGAAATAAAAAGAACAAATGCACAATATTACTTGATAACATTTCTAAAGCTCCATGAATTACTAGAAATGATATAGATGTGACAACATCGATATAGTCTGTGTCAATTATCATGCCTCTCTTATGGGATAATCAGGAGTTGGTCTCTTAAATATGCTTTTCATTTTCATTCACTGGTAATGACCATGCACTCCTTTAGAGAAGATTTATTTTTCCCCCACCTCTGCTTCTACTAAGCTAAGCACTTTTTCTTAACTCATGCAAATGAAAGGTGTATATTCCATGCAAGAAAGTGTGTGTGTTTGTGTAATTAAGACGTACATATTAACTTTTTAGCTGACACAAGAAGATACAGCTTCAAAATATTGGAAATTTGCTTCAGATAGAACACATCTTCATGTCTTCCATTTCATATAAAACAAGTGATATTTACAGGAATAATTCTCTATGTAATTACACAATTATTAAAAACATAGTAGTGAAGTAGGAGCTTTTATCAAGTCATTCAAATTAGTGCTATTTCATACTAATCACTATCTACTTGAATGCGTATTGCTTGGATGTGACTGTAGAAAGCTCATTAAATAAATTTTCTTTAAAATTTAATTACTGGGAACTTCTTTAGATAATAATGATTATGGGTATAATTAGGATCTTTGTTCCTCTTTGTTGTTAGACTAAAAGGTACAAAGATTCAGAGAAAAAGAGATCGAAATTGCATATCCAACACTTGGAGAAGTAGTTGTCACAGGCGTTGTAGAATATTAAAGAGCCAATCCAGCAGTGGCACATCAAGATCGAAATCTACAAATTGCAATTTGGCATTTCGTTAGGCTTTCATTTTCTTCCTAAATTGCCTGGGTTGTATTTGTGAACTATAAGTGAGAAACAATGAAAGGCTGTGTCCTTTAATGTCTGATTGTAGGCAATGTTAGAAATTTATAGTATTTTCACTTACAGGATGCAGATCCTGTGCTTTGGTAATTTAATAAGCTGACGTGAGAGGTGCTGTGTGTGTCCTCTCACTCTGCGGAATGAAACTAGCATAGATATGCACTGGAGGTAATGCCTTTCGACCCTCTGTAATTCAAAGGAAGCCATTCACACTCTGACTAGTGAAGTTTTTGAATCCTCTTTCTAAAATGCCCATCAAACTTCTGTTGAAGGTTACAACAAAGTTTTTCTTAGGATCACTCCCTTTGAAAGCAATATACACTTTGAGGAGAGCTGGTGCATATGATTCCTAGATTCAATTACCATAACAATCCTCCAATTCCATAGTCAAAGACAGTTCCAAATCAGTATTTTAGCACCCAGAAACATTCTCTACCAGAAAAATCTAAGAAATGAATTGTGGATATTTTGTCAAAGACTTCTAACAAATGTAAAAAGTGAACATGCTTTAGATCTAAATTTGACATAAATTATGTTTGTAAAATAGTCAACATGTTAGAAAATATTATAGCTAAATATGAGAGCCACTTATAAGAGTGAAAAGGAAAACATAACTCTTGTTCTTACATCCTTGCTAGAGTAGAGGATGACAGGAACTCCATAGATATGAGCAAAAACAATGATTTTAGGCAGCGACATTCTGACCCAGAGTCTTCATGTTATCAGTCAGCTATGATATTTGCACATAAGCTGCTGTGTTGGGCGTTCCAACACAGCACTCCAGCCCTCCTTGTCATTGGAAGGGCAGGCAGAACCAAGTGTCACCGAACAGACTAACAGAGGTTCAGAAAAAGATAGTTGGACGTGTGAGAGGGAAAATTGTTGATATTTGCATTGTATTTGAGTTGTTTATGACAGTGAGAGTTACATAATTTGCTCAGGGTCTCTGGAACCAGATTGGTCAGATAACAGCTTTGTGTTTTCACTGACATGAGAGAGGCATAGGAGAAAGTGGTGATGATGGCGGTGGCAGTGGCAGCGGTGGAGGAGGAGGAGCAGGAGGAGGAGGAGAAGGAAGGAAAGAAGAGCCCGCCACTACCACCATAACCACCAAAGCAACAACTGCAACTCAGACCATTTTTGTCTTGTTTTGCTTTGTTTTCCTGTCATGGAAACAACCATTTTTGTGTCTATTTCCTTGACAGAAAATAGAAGGTGTGGGTGTGACTGTCTTGTCTTGGGCTCTTGTTCATTTCTACACAGTCCCCACAAATACAGAAGCCCTCTGTCCCATCTCAACAGTCAGTATTAAATGTAGACTACTGTATTTATGGATTACATTCTAAGTTTCTTTCACTGGAGGCTGTGCTTTTAGGTCTCATTGAGTGAAGGACAGAAATCAGAGGCACATTTACCACAGGGGAGCTCTGAAATGCCTGTTGTCAAAAAGTAAGACATGTAATCATGGAAAAGCCCAGCCATAAGTCTCTCTGTCTACTTTGACAACCAGGATATTTGCCTACTCTTAAGGATGTATCAAAGCCTGTGGTTCCGCATCAGTCTTTCATTTCTCATGTACAAATGCTCCAGCAGGGGGAAGGCATGCCCAATGTATAGTTTAAGTCTGAGGTTTATGAGAGGCTATAGCTGATTGTTTGTATCTCCGGGCATTTTAAAGAGCGTTGAGACATGTGATACCATCATTAGTCTAAATTTTTTGGGTTACCATTTAGCACAATGAAAGACACTATCTTCTCTCATATCCAGAGAGATTCACACACAAATAATGCTTCATTCTTGTTATTAATAATTTTGTCTATTGCTTTTGTTTTTCTAAATAATTCAGGGCTGTTAAGACACATTATTAAATCTACACTGGGGTTTTTATACCTTTAATTTCTGGAAGACACATGATTTTGGATGGTTCATGTATTAGTAGATAGATTATCAAAATGTTTTTGAAACGATGTTGTAAATTGAGGAGAATGGGAAAAATTGTTTCTAAAACTCTTTCTGAATCCAATGTGCTGGATTTGGTAATCTTGGGTCTGCTGCCTCACTTTGGCAACTCCTGGAAGTGGTACATCGTGCTAGGTATGACCACATAAGACTAGTCAATAAGAATGGCTAATAACCAGGATAAGAGGTTCCTTAGGCCACAATTATGCAAGCCACCAGGGACTAGCAGATAGGAAAGGGCATGATGTGTCTTGTTGGCCTTCAGTCCTTCCCTTGGTTTAGATTCTCAGTGCATGTTCCTATCTCGAGGCCTTACCTTTCTGGTGAGACCCAGACTAACAGAGCCAACTGATCCTGGCTTCATCAAAGCCAACGTGTCTCTAGCTGAACTCATCATTGTCTTTGCCCTCTAATGTTTTATTCTCCTGTTTCCAATTTTGGTTCTTGTTACAGTGAGCTAGCAGGTTTCCTCTTCTCTACTCACCCCTATCAGACACATGCATCCCTCCAAATCTACATGATCTTAAAATCGACCATTCTATTCTCCATGGCTCTCTTTTACTTCCAGAATAAAGCCTTGTCTTGTGTCCCTTTTGCCTCTCCTTGCATCTCCTTCTCAAGCAACCACTGATTTGCTTTTTACCGCTACAGATTAGTTTACATATACTAGGACTTTAAAAATGGAATTAAAAATATGTATTCTTTTTTGTATCCCTTTGTTTACTACCATAATTATTTGACTTCCATCTATATTGTTGGGTTTGTTTCTCTTTATTGCTGGGTAGTATTTTGTTGTCTGGATATACAGTACCACGATTTGTTTATTAATTCTCCTGTTGATGGACATTAGGTTGTTTCCAGATTTAGGGCTATCACAAACAAAGCTGCTCTGAACAGAATGTATAGGTCTTCATATGGACATAAGTGTTCATCTCTCTTACATAAATGCCTATGAATGGGACAGCTGAATCACATGGTAAGCATAAGTTTAACTTTTTAAGAAATGGCCAAACTGTTTTGCAAAATGGTTGTCCAATTTTATGTCACCAGCAGTGTTTGAGAATTCTGGTTTTTCCACATTCTCATCAACATGTAGAGTGGTCAGTTCAGTTTTTAAAATTTCAGTCAGAAAAGCAGATGTAGTTGTATCTCATTGGGGTTTTAACTTGCATTTCTTAGTAACAAATGATGCCAAGTACCTTTTGGTGTGCTTATTTGCCATCTGTATATCTTTGGAAAAGTCACTGCAAATGTTTTGCTCATTAAAAAAATAGGTGGATTGCTGTCTTATTGAATTTTAAAAATTATATTTTGGATACAAATTATTCTGCAGATATAATTTGCAAATATTTTGCAATATTTTCTGCTACTTTGTGATTTGTCTTTTCATATATTTAACAATGATATTTGAAGAACAGAAGTCTTACATTTTGATGAAATCTCATTTATCAATTCAATGCTTTTAGCAGTGAATATAAGATATATTGCCTAACCCAAGGTCACAAAGATTTCATCCTACTTTTTCTTTCTGAAGTTTTATAGTATTAGGTCTTACATTTAGGTGTATGTTGCCTTTTGAGTATTTTTTTTCTTTTATATTTTGTTGACAAGTAATAAGTGCACACATTTATGGGATACAGAGAGATATGATATTTGATATATGTATATAATATATAATGATCAAAGCAATGAAATAAGCATATCTATCATCTCCAATATTTTCATTTTTGTGTTCTGTGAGCATTCAAAATTCTCTCTTCCAGTGTTTTGAAAATATGCAATAAATTACTGTTAACTATATTCACCCTAGAGTGCCATAGAGCACAAGAAGTTATTCCTCCCATTCAGCCATACTTTTGTAGCTGTTAACTTCCTCTCCCTAGCCTCCCCACCCTTGCTTGGACCTTTACCAGCCTGCAATAACCACACAGGATTACTTTTTTTGGTGCTACACGTGGACCAAAGTTGTTTGTTTTGTTGTTTGATTTTATTGCTAGAAATTCATTTGTTCTGGCATCAGGTGTTGAAAAGATGATTCTTTCTCTACTGATTGCTTTTGCACCTTTGTGAAAAATCAGCTGTCCACACACCACACATGCGTGGATCTATTTCTGGACTCTATTCTATTTCATCCATCTATTTGTTTAGCTTTATACCAATGGTCATATTGTTTTGATTACTATAACTTTTTAAGTCTTGAAGTCAGATAGTATTTATTCTCCAATTTTGTTCTTTTTCAAAGTTCTTTTGGTTTGCTGTTTTTGTTTCTGTTTTTTTGTAATGTATTATTTTAAGTTCTGTTTTTACAATTGAAATGTAAGCTGGAAGAAGACAAAGGCAATGTTTTATTCTACTTAGCTCATCTGAAAATATTTTACCATGCATAACAAATACTTAGTTGTTTATTTCCTGTATGTAACATGTACATTTTTCTGATAAACTCAGAAGTACTGCAGTTTTTCCCAGTCTGTTTGAAACTTGTTCCTGCCATTTTGTCAAAATTCTTTGAAATGTTTTGAAGAGCGACAGTTTTCCCCAACTTTAATCATACATAAACTGCTCACATACTGAAAAACAAGTCGTCCTATATGTTAGGAGGCGTGCTTTCCCCATAGAAGAAGAAGAAAGAGAAAGAAAAAAACCACACACATTACTGCACAATGCTGCAGAAGGTGTTTTCCTGAACTCTAGACAATGGATGCTAATGGATCATTTGTGCTGTGTGCTGAAGCCTTTTGAATTCACAACAAGAGAAATCATCTCTGATGATGCTTTGCTCAGCCAAGTTCTCCAATCAGCCAAATTACAAAAACTGAAACTTCAAGGAATGAGACCATCTTTAGAAGGACAAAAAGTCTGTTTGGCAGCTTGACTACTGAATAGCATGTGGAGCAAGCTGGGAAATTGTTAGAAAAGGTGCAAATGTGTTCCGAGGCCATTATTCTCTGTGTTAATATTGTCTAGTGCTTTCTTTACCCTTGAATAGGCAGTCTTAATGCTTTATTTGTAATGCAGGGACATTGGGCCTCTGCAACACATCCATCCCAACCTATCAGTTCAGATTGTGGATAAAGGATGTGACATGTGAAGGCTTCCAGAACCTTGCAGGTGTGAAGGCATCTATTCATTGTCCTAGTTTCCCCTGCTACTGAGTTGGAATAACTGCAACCAATTCAAGGAAACAGTTTAGGAACAGAAAATGCACCTTCCCATTAAGACCCAAATGGAAATGTAAGAGCTAGGATGAAGACATTGTTCACAACAAAGGCAAGGGTTGGAGAGCTAGGTCTTCCATTAATCAAGCTACCCTACGTGTCTTTGGTAAATGCCTTTGGAAGCTTCTTTGAAGGGTGTATCTTGGAGATTGCTAGTGGAGGGGAAATGCCTGTCCTGTCCTGATCTTTGGATAATTTATAAAATGAGTGCAAAATAAAATTCAAGGCTTTTTCTACTTCTGAAAAATGTACAATTCTATGGATTTTTTAGTTGTCTTAACTCATCCATTAGGTTATAATCTATTCACTGATATGATTTACGGCTCTTTTGTACTCTGTAATAACTGGCACTTGGAGAATCTCTATACCCTAAATGAGTTGGAGGGCATTACAAAAGATATTTTACATGATTCTGGATAAATGAATAACCTTGATTTATTACCAGGACAGGCACAATAGTTTTAAAGAAAACCAACCAGTAAGTCATGAACTATCCCCTGAAGGAAGGCACAGTGAATATAACAAATATTCATGGGGCACCAGCTATAGGCCAAGCATGGGTTCGATGTTAGGATATAATGCAAACATGTACATGGCCTATGCTTCCATAAAGCTATGATCTGTTGGGGACAAACATAAATAAATATGGGATTAGAAACTCTTGAGAAGAACTATAAGGAAAAAGTACAAGGTGATATGAGAGGAAATACAGAGAGGACCCCTGACCCCTTCTGGAGGGGTGGTGGTGGAAAAGGGAGGTCTCACCAGGGAAGTGACTTCTGAGTTGAGAGTCAAAGGATTGAACCAGCACATGCTGGTTCTTCTACTTGGCATGCTCTTCCTTCCCTGATTTGCCTAGCGAACTTTTACTTATCCTCTGAATCTTATCTATAGTTTGCTTCTCAATGGAAGTTTTCTCTGAACTCACTGGATTAGTCAAGTGTCATTACACGCGCTCATTATGATACACAGCACTTTTCATGGCACATTTATTTCTGTAATTGTTTGAGTTCTCCCCACCCCGCCCCATTTACTTGATAAGCTGCATGAGAAGAGAGGTCATATTTGGGCACTTTTTTTTTTCCCATTGTAGTCCTTAAACCAAACCCTGAGCCTGACATAATTAGCAGATATTTAAGGAAGGATTAAATGTATTAATGAATCAATGAATGAGTTAGAGATAACTGGGTGGAGAAGATGAAGGAGAAGGGTTTTACTGGCAAAGAAAAATTACATACGCAAATGCTCAAAATCTTCTACCAAAATTATTAGAAATGAAAGATTACCAACAGCAATGGGAAGGCTGTAAGAAATTTTACGCTAGCATGTAGACAAATTCATTATCAGACCTAGGCATTAAAATAATCCTAATAGTAGCAGCTACTGTGGACTGAACACTCACCTTGTGCCAAGGTTTGTCCTAAAGCCGCTACACACATTTATCCATTTAATAATCACAACCTGCAATTCCTGCCTTCTGATTTAGGAAAGTAGACACAGAACAGGTAAGTAACTTACCTCTGTGTTCTCATCATCTGATGGTAAATTGCACATTTATACTCGGAGATGAGCGGGTTGACTCTGAGTCTTACTCTCAACTTTTGGGTCGCATTCCTCATGCTTGTTTCTTCCCAATATTGTTAGATTATTCATTGATGTCCAGGAGCCTAAAATTCAAAGATGAAATCTCAGCCATTGATCAGGCAAGGATCAAATCTCAAAATGAAACAAAACAATTTTTTGATGAGTTGGCTTTAAGCAACACAATAGGTCGATATTAAAGATATACTTAAGAGACTTACATCAATCGATTAATCCATATATGTGTTTATTGATAAACTCTTATTTATTTATTTATTTATTTATTTATTTTGAGACAGAGTTTCACTCATGTTACCCAGGCTGGAGTGCAATGGCGCGATCTCGGCTCACCACAACCTCCGCCTCCTAGGTTCAGGCAATTCTCCTGCCTCAGCCTCCTGAGTAGCTGGGATTACAGGCACGCACCACCATGCCCAGCTAATTTTTTGTATTTTTAGTAGAGATGGGGTTTCACCATGTTGACCAGGATGGTCTCGATCTCTTGACCTCGTGATCCACCCGCCTCGGCCTCCCAAAGGATAAACTCTTCTAAAGCTTACCTGTATCAAGTCTTTAAAGGCTAGTCAGTTCCAAAAAAGGAATGTAGGTTATTTTAGACAGCAGGTAGTCTGAATGCATTTTTAATGGAGAGTACTATTGATATTAATCCAGAATTCTTGGAAATGTCACTAGATAGTTATCTGGGCTTTTTTTCAAACAAGCAAATCAATTCAACAGAAACCCATGAACCCAACATTATGACAGGAGCTTTCAGGGAATTGAAAAAGAAGGAGATGTAGCTCAGACACAACATTTCCAGGTTAGCTGGGGAAAATGTATAGCTAAACAAAAATACATAGCGAAAATGCACCATCCATGCTTCTCAGTCTTCACAAGTGAGTGAGGACAATATTAGTCATGGTTAACATAATTCACCAAATCTTAATTCTCCAAACTCTGCCAGCTCTTGTCACAGACTTCCTGAAAGTACTAATATTTGTGATTTATCTCCAAAATATTTGTGAAAATCTGCAGGGATGCTTCACACCCAGTGCTCCTTGGTCCTACCAGTTTTTGCGTGTAAAATAGAGTCACTTTTTCTCTGAGTCTCGGGACAAGGATTTGGGCAGGGGGGTTCCATGTTGTATTGAGCCCCTGCCTATAACTCTGTAGCCCCCTGCTCACATGTAAAACACAAGTCTTCCTTCCTCATGTCTCTGTTTGTCACAGGGTGTCTCCTACCAGCATCTAGTGGGCCCACATGGTAAACTTTTGTTTGAGAGTTGGTATGTTTCTAGAACATTCTGTAATAATGAGGAAGCTGATCTTCCCAGGACACATCAAGGGGAGTGGACCCCAAATGCTAGTGTATGCCTCTGTGCCAACCTGGATCCATCAAAATCACCTGAGTTTTTTTTTTAGAAAACACGGATTCTCAAGTCCCCTTCAGAGGTTCTGATTCAGGAAGGAGGTTTAAGCTGAAACCTGAGAATCTGAACTTATAAAAAGGCTGCTGTGACTGATGAAAAGAAGCAGTAGCCTCCAACAATTCCTGTTTCTCATCTCTAAATATTTACACCAAGTTTTCCTAATTGCAGCAGTATTGGCATGTGGGGCTGGATTTGAGGCCTTCTTGGTTGTGGGGAGCTGTCCTATTCAAGGTGGGAGATTTAGCAGCATCCTTGGTCTCTTCCCAGTAGATGCCAGTAGCACCCATCCCCCAGTTTTGGCTACCAAAAATATCTCCATACATTGCCACATGTCACCTGGGGGTGGCAAAATTGCCCATGATGGAGCATCACTGGTCTAGGTATGCAGGTAAACAGATGGCTTTGAGCAGGCAATGGAACAGAAAGGAGAGTCTGAAAGACTCAAGAGGGATGGGAAACAATCTTACTTTCAGTTCCCTTGTTCCTCGCCTGAGACAAGGACCAAGTTGCAGGCAACTTAGGATGTGATCCCAGGAAACAGGAATGTGAGAGAAGAGAGATTGAGACAGGGAGGAAGTGGGAAGGATACATTAGTGAAATGGAGACTGCTGAAGGCAACCAATGTGTACTGACTGCCAGCTGGGTACTTTAGATCCCATAGTTTCCATCCATGTGGCATCTGTTCATGAGAACTTTTTCTCCAGAACTTCTCCATGTGGCAAGGCCAGCCCAGATTGCATGTGTGTGTGTGTGTGTGTGTGTGTGTGTGTGTGTGTGTGCGTGTGTGTATGTGCGTGAGAGGTAGGCTGTAACTCTTTTTTTTTGAGACAGAGTCTCTGTCACCCAAGCTGGAGTGCAGTTTCAGCTCAGCTCACTGCAACCTCTGCCTCCTGGGTTCAAGCAATTCTTATGTCTCAGCCTCCCAAGTAGCTAGAATTACAGGCATGCATCAACACACCCAGCTAATTTTTTTGTATTTTCAGTAGAGACAGGATTTCACCATGGTGGCCAGGCTGGTCTTGAATTCCTGGCCTCAAGTGATTTACCCACTTCTGCCTCCCAAAGTGCTGGAATTACAGGGGTGAGCTACCACACCGGCCCGCTCTAACTCTTGATGTCAAGAGCAACATGAGTGTAGAGGAATACAAGGAATTACTGAAAACCACCTTTGGAAATGGTACCACGTTTTCCACAGAATCCTTTCCCTATCCATGATTTTCTGCTCTTTCCATTATCAGGGGATGGTCTGCGAGTGAAGGCAAGATAAAGATGACACCAATAAGGTCCTTAGTGTGATTTAACAAAGTCCTTGAAATACTTTGAAAAATTGAGCAGCCGTAACATGTACAGATGATAGCAGATAACCCAGGTTCTAGGTACCAGACTTGATAGGCTCTTGATTCTGGAACCAGACTTCTTGGGCTCAGATCCTGGCTCTTCCACTTACTGCTTCTGTGCCTTTGGGCAAATTTCATGAACTCCTCTGTGCCTTGCTGGAGCAAGACTCGTAGCATTCTTATGGAGTTATTGTGAGGAATAAATAAATCAGGAGTCACTATATGCCTTGTAACTGTGAATACTGCATAATAACCAAACAAAATATGAAGTGGGGGGGAAGTAGGATACAAAGTGTTTTTGAATGCCTCTTGTTATAACCAAGAAATAGGCCAAGAGGAAACAAGGCATTGGTTCAATATTCCCCTGGGACTTTTTGTTTATTTTAATTTAAATTTAATTTTTTGAGACAGAGTCTCGTTCTGTTGCCCAGGGTGGAGTGCAGTGGTGTGATCATGGTTCACTGCAACCTCTACCTCCCGGGTTCAAATGATTCTTTTGCCTCAGCCTCCTGATTAGCTGGGACTACAGGTACCTGTCACCATGCCCAGCTAATTGGGTTTTTTTTTTTTTGTATTGTTAGTAGAGATAGGGTTTCACCATGTTGGCTAGGCTGATCTCAAACTCCTGACCTCAGGTGATCTGCCTACCTCGGCCTGCCAAAGTGCTGGGATTACAGGGGTGAGCCACTGCGCCCAGCCTCCCCTGAGATTTTTTTTTTTAAACTTATGTCACTCATATAGTCCTAGAAAGTCTGTAAAGTTGAGAAGGCAAAAACATTTTTTTTTTGTTTTAATTAACATCAGCTTTGGCAGCTCTGAATGAAGTTATAACCAGTTAATTTCTGTGTGTTATGTATGCTCTCCTTAATGCAAGGTTTCCCTTCTATTATAGAGAATTTTCTGTTTTTGGTGCTTGGAGTGTACTTTAGGAATCCTGAGAAACATCAAGCTTTACAGTTGCACTTTAGTTGTTGTCTTAAATGTTGATTACAACCATGATTTATTTAAGGCAAAACTTTTTGTCTGGGACATAACTCTCAACAGTTACATGATTTCTATAAAAACGTATTATCTGATTTTTCACAACTCAAATTTTAAAAGGTTTTCCAAGAACTTGTTAAAACTAAAAACAAGGAGTACTGTTTTTCTCTGCCAGCAGTTGTCATGGTGGATCATAAGAAAAGAGAATGGTGATCCAGCGATCACCATTTGATGGATCTTATGATCCATCTCCATGGTGGATCATAAGAAAACAGAATGGTGATTCTCCTCCGGGAGTGCTTTCTCCCTCCTTTCTCTCCCCATGGAGGGAAGGAGTGACTTGTCTTCCTGAGTTTTGCTTTCCCCTGAACATGATAAAGCTTGAGAGGGAGATCTCATACGTTTGATGGCAGAATAAAGGTTCCAAACTAGGTTGATGGGTTAAAACATGGAACGGGCCTTTGCAACAGCATGAAGGCCTGTGGTATAGAAGAGTGGGTCTCAAACATTAATGTGCATCAAAGTCATCCGGCGGGCTTGTAAAACCACAAATTGTAGAGTTCCACCCCCTCCTCAGTCCCAACTGATTCTAATTCGGTTGATTGAAGTGGGGGACCCAGAATTTTCATTTTTAACAGGTTCTCCACTGATACTGATGCTACCAGCCTGTGTCCCACACATTGAGAACCACTGACCTAGGGGGAAAATATTGAGTCAGAAACCTGAGTTGGAATTCTGACCCTTCCACTTGTGGACTGTGGAACTTGAGAAAGTCCTTTCACTTTTGTGGGGTTTTTGGGTTTTGCCTCTTTTTAATAGAGGATTTGATGAAATAATCTCTAACTCTATGCCTTCATCTAATAAGGTGGAACCTCATAAAAATAAACGTAAAATTCTACATTTGGGCCCCAGTGACCTCCCACACATGCAGCAATTGGTTCTCCCACACATGGAGAACCAATAGCACGTGTGGAAAAGACTGTTTTTCTTCTGATTTAAACTGCAATATGAATCAAGAGTATGGTGCTGTCACCAAAAATGCAGATGTGATCTCAGAGTAAGAAGAATAGTATCTAGTAGGAGGGAGGTGATAATCCTGTTCTGCTCTGCCCACCAGGAAAAAAAAGGGAATTTATATTCATTTCCAGGCTTCGCATTTCATAGATAATTGGAGTCATTTTGAAGGAAAGAGACAAAAAAAGAACAGGGGGCTTGGCATCATCAAGAAATATTTGAAATAAATGGTTTGTTCAGCTAAGAACTTAGAGGTTAAAAGGGCCATTTTCAAATGTTTGTTTCATATATTTATTAAGGGTTTGAAAAGTTATCAGTATCTGATAAATGCCACATGTCCTGTGAGGCTCCAAAGGGTAGACTTGGGCCTAACACATAAAGTTTGTAGCTAAATGTATTTGAGGTGAATATTAGAAAAATATTTCCATCAGCCAGAACTGTCCAGTGATGGAATGGGATTCCTCGACAGATAGTGAATTTCTTACCTCTGGAGCTATTCAAAGATACTGAGTGACTTCTTAACGGGGATAATATAAGGAGAATGGAAGAGTAGTTGAACAAAATGACCTCTAAGATCTTTGAAATTCTAAAATTCCACAGAGATGAGTCATCCTTGCTACTACATATTGTAGGAAGTGGTGCAATTATATTATAGACGCCATTTTATTGTGATACAATTATACTCTGAAACCTCCTCTTCCACTGAAAACTTGAAGTATTTTAAAAACAAAGACTTCTCATCAAAATATAAGCACAAATTCTGTAATATTTCTCATACCTAATCCTAAAGTACAAACACTGAAATATTAACCCAGTTTTTTCTTCATCATAAACTCTCTTGATGTTACATTATTACAGTTTAATACCAATGAAATGAAATTGCTCTTGAGAAACTTACTTGATATTTTTTTCCCATAACAGTCAATTCATCAATTCAACAAATATGAAGTGAACAGCTATAATAAACCACTGTCTAGTCACGAGGAATATAGTAGTAGACCAAAACTTTATGAACAAGCATTTCTGCTTTTATGCTACATAGGGGAAGGTGAGAAAGGTAGACTTTGTTGGTGTTCTGGCCATGATGCTATGACATAGTTTTAAAGTTTTGATGGTCTCAACTGCAGTAAGTGATTGACTGGTGCCTTTGTGGTTTTAAACTCTAAGTTCTACAAGGGAAGACTCATGCTCCTATTTTCCTGTAACTGGATATCCAGTGTTTAACATAGTCATGTTATCATATATTATGGTATTCAATACATATTTAATGATACATATAAAATTAAGAAAATAAACATTTTTTTGAAGTAAAGAAAAAATTAATAAGCAGCTGAAGGTTAACAGAAGTTCAATGTTTTGGTATTTTATAGGCTAGGCAAATGTCAAATAGTCTACCCAAATCACATTTGCTTTAGATTTGACATAAAAATCTTTGATGTAAAAGCAACGTTTGGGACTTAAGGGTCAATCTTTGAGTCTAGTGTGGTAAAATGATGGCTCTGTTTTCCTGAATACCTTCCTTAATAATATGTTTTTATTAATGTATCTTTTATTATGGATGAATTTGGCCATGATTCCTGATGTTGCCCAGGCTAATGGTGCTTGTAAAATTCAGCTGTACAAAATTCCGGCCTTATTTTAGATGCTATGTTGGAGAGAAAAAGGCAAAGCTCTTACTTGAGCATTTTTCATCTGGAGATGAATCATACGCAATTAACAGGAACAATCCTAATTAACTGACATAATTAAAAACTAATAATGTTTAACATTATTGTTTTATACAATGACATTAGCATTAACAGCTTAGCAACACATCAAGGCCTCATTTCCATAGTCACAGAGTATATTATTTATCCTAGGTTTCTCTGGTAACCAGTTTGACAATAGTAACAGCAATGTGAGTTCCTAAATTGTTTTGCCATACTGCTTCATAATTTATGCCATTGCCAGTAATTGTAATGTCTGTATAATTTCCTTTTAATTATCAACTAATGAAATTTAGATTCATTTGGGTAAAACAAATACTCACATTCAACTTCCAATCACCTGTCCATGCTTCCTTTTAATTTACTCAAGTTTGGTGCCTTTTATTTATAATTTTAATATCAAACTGTGAGATGGATATGAACACTTATTTTCTGATTAGTGTTTAGGGAAATATTGATTATATGGTTCTTTTCTCTTCTTTGCCTTTAAATTTTCAGTGTGAATTTTTTAATCCAAGAAGATACACACTTCCTAGTTTTTTCACATTTAACTCCAAGGAGTTTAAGTGGAATTAATTTAGTAAACTTTAATTGCAGAATAATCTCTGCCTGTTCCCTTATCTCTTGATTTATTACAGGCATTTATTTCTACTTTGAAAAATTCTCATCAGCTTCCCAGGGAATTAATTTAGATTTCTAAAAAGAAGAAAAAAAAACAACAAATTGCATCTAAATTCAAATTAAGATGCTAATTACAATAATTATTTCATCACATTATATAGAAACTTTGTACATATGAGTATAGCAATTTTGAGGCAAAAATGTTATTTTTTTCACAATCCTAATTCTTCTAACTTTTGAACAGATGAATTCTTTAGTTTAATTAGCTGTACACAAAGACCCTGCACCCAAAAGAAGTTATACTGAATGCCAACCAACTGCTAATTTGAAAAATTGATAATAAATAGCTTTTATAAGTGAGCTGAGTGCCAATATTAATTCACCAAAGTGAGATGAGCATGTGCTCAGTAAACGATGGGGGCCTGGTTATTAACAGGCATGAACAGCACACTTTGGACCAGAGGGCGCCATGGACTGCGCTTATCCAAATGGGGAAAAATTGATTAAAAAAATGATTATAACTTTTTATTATTATTGAAAAGAGAAACACATTAGGAAGAGCATTAGTTTATTCTACACCTGGGCCCAGATCTTCTGGGATCGCTCCTCTATATACTGGGTCATTGGATGTCCACAGGATCCACGCTCAAGATGTAATTGTAGGAAAGAAACGGCTAGGAGACTTGATGAAAGGAAATGTTCATCTCAGCATTTGAGCAAGGAAGGTTTGGACAGTTCTGGCTTGTTACTTTGATTGGGGAAAAAAATCAAGGGTTTTCTTTTTTCTTCCAGATAAATTCAGTTGTTCCTTATTGTGCCTCCTAAGGTAAATGCAGACTTGGTGCCTACCCATAGATTGTATATATGCAGTGAGAGTAGAATAGGTGGGTTATATTCCCAAATGTTCTTTCAGTTTTCTGGTAGGCTGTGGACAAATGTTTTAACTTAACATAGTTAGATAATGTGCAATTCTAGGTACTCCTCATTTGACCTTTCCTGGAAAGCTTGACAAAAACCAGATTGTTGGGACTTGAATTCTACTACTGACCTACGCTAAGATTTTGGAGATTGTACAGCATGACCTGTTAGGAAGACCAATTGGATTTGGACCTAGAATAAATGGGTCAGCTACTTACTATCGATGTAATCCTGGGAAAGCTAATTTACCTCTCTCATCCTTGGTTTCCTGTTTTGTAAATTGGGGTTAGATCATATCTGCTTCCTCTGAGTTCACATGAAAATTAAGTGAGATAGGAAAGGCAAAGTGATTTATAAACCGTAAAGTGCTATACAACTGTAAGACACTCTTAGGACCAATCTATCCTGATCTTCACTTGAAAGGAATGACAACACTGCTGTCACTCCTCCCCAACTCTATGACCGTGAGCAATCCACTTCCTCATCTGTAAATGAGACTAATTATGATATCTTCTTCCTAAGATAGGATTTTGTATTTTTATCTTTCATGTATGTTATTTTCATCTATGATTATTTTCACCTTCCAGATGATGAAACTGAGACATGGTGAGGGTCAGTAACTCATCTAATTCAATATTGTGGATTTAAACCAAGCTATTAAATCACATGCTAACTTGCTTTTTAGTAATTCTGCAAAATTACTGCTATTATTTAAAAAAAAAAAAAGCAAATGCATTTCAAATTTCAACACAAGATGCTAAATGGCTCCCTGAGTTATCACTGAGGCTTAAATATTTGGAATCCATGGATGTGAGTCAACAATGAGAGAAGCTCCTCATTTAGTTGAAAAAGCAAGGCTTAATATGTGAAAGTGCACAGAAATTGAATTGTAATTAGTGTTTTAAATACGAATTTAAGATGACAATGACAACAAAAAAATGCCGAAGATAATTCTTGATAAATTGCCAATTAAAGTGGTCTGGCTAATAATTACTAAACTAGTCACTATTTAGAGAAAGTAGGAGAAAGACACCCCCTACCCTGATTGAGAAGCCCACTACAACACACAAGAAGTTGTGTCAGCTTCTGTTAGGTTTAGCTTCTATTAGGTTGAGAATAACCTAAAATAATAGCAGTAACTTAAACAAGTTCAAAGCTTCCTTATGTGCCATATCAAGTTCTGTAGTCCAGAGGTGGTATGGCAGGCCATGGAATTAAACTTCCTTCTGTCTTATTCTCTCATTTGTGACTTTTATTTATAATGATTCTTATGATTCAAAATAGCTGCTGGAGCTCCAGCTATTAAGTTTGTATTACAGTCAGTAAAAAGGAAAAGAGAGGTCTGGGAAGAAGGATAAGCCACCAGCCTTTAAGGCTTTAAGAAGCTGTACACACAACTTCTGCCACTGAGGTACCAACCAGAAATCAGCTGCATGACTCAACTAGCTGCAAGAGAGGCTGGGAAATCTAGCATCTCCTTCCCTTTTTTTCTGGTGCGTGTAGGTGGCTGTGTCATGGTTATATAATCAGGTAAGCATATTTCTGATATTGAGGAAAATAGGGAAAATGGATACTGAGGAAGGTGGGAAAGAGAGCTGGCAGACTCTGACACATAACCTCATAGATAGCCTCTTATAGGCACCAGCCCACACACTCTGTGACAGTCCAGTCCATACCCTGAGAAGATTCACAAGTAAGAAATGGATGAAGACTCTTCACTGAACAGTGGTTGAAACAAACATTGAGAATAGCACAATTGACTTGGAAGTCCAGGAAAACTAGACAAAGTTGTGTGGTATGGTTGTGAGTGTGCATTTAGAAACATACCTACACCACACACCCCTTTATTCATACAGTGGACCTCTGTTGCAGTTCACTGACAACTTTTCTGGTTTGACTTTACAGCAAGTTAGGGCAGAGGAATGGGAATTAAGGCTTTTTGAGGGATGAAGAAAACTTTTGACAATTCACCAGTTACATAATTCATCATATACAAAATGAGATGAGTACTATACATGATAAGGCATGACTGTAGACTGAATTGATAAGTATTTTGCCAAAACTTAACCAGAATTATCACACACTTGAGTATTTATCTTCATCTGAGTATTTTCTATCTCCACAAAGAGAAATTGAGAATGTTGAAACTGTTCTTGTTTTGCTGCTGGCCAAAGCTGCTATGGAATTCCTTTATTGGAATAACAAAGCTGGGCACAAACTTTTAAACAACCGAGTGGTGCAAGCTATATTTTAGGATTGGTTTCTGAATTGCAGAGAAATTGTTCAAGATCACTAAGAACTAACTGGGTGATAAGGTGTGATAACAGAGTTAAAATTTTAATAACTTGTCATGTCATTTTCCTGTGATACTCATGAGATCATTTTTGAGGGCAGTTTTATTTCTTTCTTTTTTTAGAGACAGTCTTGCTCTGTCACCCAGGCATGTCTTAAACTCCCAGCCTCAAGTGATCCTCCTGCCTTAGCCTCCAAAAGCACTGGAATTACAAGCATAAGCCACTGCACCTGGCCCAAGTTTTAAAAGAAAGTTAGAAAAGAATGTTTCTGATGATAGCAATGATGCAGGAACAAAAATGTGTGGGTCTCTTCAGGTGACTAATTTGAAGGGGATTAAACAAAACTGAATGAACAAAATCTGAAACTGTTAATAATTGAAAGCTTTTCTTGAGCATTATGTCCCATTCCTTTCAGCTTTTTGTGTTATTCAACCAGTGTATGACTCTTCTAGTCTAGGACAAATTCCAGGACTTACAAACCTAAACAATAAAGCAGAAATATCGCACCAAACATGGAGATCAGTGCATTTTTCTACAATGCTGTCATTCTCAATCTCCAGAGTGTTAAACATCACTTAGGTACTACCTACATCGGTTCAGCCCCTGACTTAAAATAATCTTTTCCCCCAAATTGAAGCTATTTTATAGGGAGGAAGATACAATGGAAGCTGTTTAAAGTGTGGGGTTTTGTTTAAGTCTTTTAAAATTACTACCCTGAAACAGAAATGATTGACTTTCATGAAATCCAATCATTGACTCATTACTTTGCATGACATGAGTCCAACAGACACCTCTACAACTTAGTGGCCACATTGAGGTAAACAAGCATGCTGTTGAGTAGGAAAGATTTCCTAAGGGAACATTGCAATCATTACATTCTCTGCTTGTTGCAACATCCAGTACTTGTCATGGGAAAATCTCTCATAGTCTTTGTATTACTTAATACAATACCATGATTTGTTAATATATTTTTATGTTTGTAGGAAAGGAAAAAAATCATTAACTGTACAATGAATGTGAGTAGGCTCCTAGCCTAGAAAGGGAAATTTGACCAAAGTCTTGCAGATTTCAGGGCTTCTTCAACTTTAATGTGAATGAGGATCACCTGAGCTTCTTGCTGAACTGGTACTTGTGATCCAAGAGGGTTGGGTGGAGTTTAGTTTGGCATTTCTACCACACTCCTACAGGAAACTGATGCTGCTGGTCTCAGTGCAGCACTTCGAGTATCAAAGATCTCAGAAAACACTCCTTTGAAAAGAGGCTATAGTAAAAGTAAATAATTAAAAGCCACAATCTCCCAGTTGCAACCTAAGACACATACTTGCTGTGATTCATGACGTTCTGAAGAGTTCAGTTCTGGAAGTCATTAGGAAACACTGCAGCAATATACTTTTTTCCATGTATCTAGTGCGTGTGATCAATTAGTGGTGGATTGGAACAGGCGTTATCTGATTGGAGTGTGGCTTAGAGACTGAGGCTTTGTAGTTATTTCGGGTGTGAGTGTGTTTAGTTTTTAAAACAATAAGCAGCAGGATTTGAGCATCTTAAAACTCAGGGGCATATGGTACCTTTGGGGGAGCACATAAATTTTCAATTTGAGGAAAAGAAGGAACTCAATGAGTTTAATTAAGAAAGTTGTTAAAAGCAAGAATCCTGTCACATATTTTGCTTTGATGTTAATTCTTCAACAAAAACAGACTTGGACATCATAAAGAGGAAGGTAGTTATAAAAGTAACACAAAACATAAAATCAAGGAACTCTCATTAGGGAGGCCATCAGGATTTTCTATTTCTTGTTATTTACCCTGCAATATACTGTGTTTGAACATGATACACAAGGTCTAGGTCTTAGTGTTTTAAAATGTTTTCTTTTCTTTGCTTTCTTTCTTTTTTTTTTTTGAGATAATGTCTCCCTCTGTTTCTGGAATGCAGTGGAATAATCATGGCTCACTGCAGCCTTGACCTCCTGGCTTAAGTGATTGTCCTGTCTCAGCCTCCTAAGTATCTGGGACTACAGGTGCATACCACTACACCTGGCTAAGTTTTTTTATTTTTGTAGAGACAAGGTATATTAGTTTGTTTTCATACTTCTATAAAGAAGTTTCCAATACTGGGTAATTTATAAAGGAAAGAGGTTTAATTGACTTACAATTCAGTATGGCTGGGGAGGCCTCAGGAAACATACAATGGTGGAAGGTGAAGGAGAAGCAAGGCACCTTCTTTACAAAGCGGCAGGAAGGAGAAGTGCTGAACGAAGTGGGAAACCATCAGATCTCGTGAGAACTCACTCACTATCACAAAACAAGAAATTGGAGGAAACTGCCACTATGATTCAATTACCTCCACGTGGTCTCTCCCTTGACAGGTGGGGGTTATGAGGATTACAATTCAGGATGAGATTTAGGTGGGGATGAAAAGGTCTAACCATATCATGTGGTCTCACCACATTGCCCAGGCTAATCTCTAACTCCTGGACTCAAGTAATCCTCTTGCCTTGGCCTCCCAAAGTGCTGGGATTACAGGTGTGAGCCGCTGTGCCTGGTCCCAAAGTTTTCTAATTCATCCAATTAATCCCTAATTATCATCTAAAAGAACTGCAGATATAAGCTACCATGGCTTCTCTGGAAACACAGATGCAAGAAAACCTGCTGTACATACACTGCTCTATAGAATAATATCAAAGAGATGGTTTTGAAGGGTGTTTAGAGAAAAGTCACATATCAGCCTGTAAAAAGAGTAAAGGGTTTTTCGGTTTTCAATGTAGTGGTGAAAATTGTTACAAATTTCTTCTTACCCACATTTTCTAAAGATGTACAGATCGACAAAGAAGTGGAGTTGCATTCTATATAGTCATTGAAGGGTGGATCTCACGTCTTATAAGCCTCATAGATTAGTTCAATTTATGTTTTGTGGAACACCAGCCACACAAGGTATTTTGAAAATGAGCCCCATTTTCATGTGTATTTAGGAAATATTACAGACATTATGTTTCTGATGGAAAGTTATGGTGTATTGTAGCCAGGTAAAGGCTCTGAGACATCTTGTGATGCAGAAACTTTTATTTATCCTTGTTCCTCATAGTGGTAAATTTCAACATTTTTTAAAAGGAAGGTGCTGATCAAGCTCTTTATATATCAATAGTGATGTTTTATATGACTAAATATCTTGCTCCTGCTTATTGTTTGACTGTAGGCATGCAATTTAACTTCAGATGCCAGTTTCTCCTTATCCAGGGATTTTTTGCGGGTAATTTTGTGAGAAGAAAAATAGGTGGGAAATGCTACAAAATCCCAAGCTAATCCCAAATCAATAATACAGTGGTAATTTCCAATCTCTGGCATATGGTTATAAAACTTTGATCTCTTGTGGATGTCCTATTTGATCCTTTAGATGGAAACCCCTAAGACGAGTGCTGGATCAGGAACCTAATATAATACTTCCTAAAAGATGCAGTGAGTACTCTTATTGATTGACTGACTAAAAATGTTTGTAGAGTAGCCTTAAATTATTGTTACTATAGGCTTTGAATTATGCTGGGTGCTTTGGAGAATACAAAGGGCAAATTTACTGACCTTGAAGAATTGTCAGCATAGAGTCTCAAGATAGCCTCCCTTGAAAAGTTAAAGACGGTGTGTATCTAAATAACACATGCATAGTACAGACATTTTGGACAGAGGATTTTGGGAGGAAAAGAATGTTGCAAACTTCCAGAGGGCAAGATCATTTATCTTTTCTTTGTTAACCCTTAAATCCTGGCATAGAGTTTTGTTGAACTGCATTGAATTTTATTGATTGGCCTGAGTGGTCAAAAAAAAAAAAAAAAAAAAAAAAAGCTCCCTAGAGGACTGTGGGTTTGAGAACAGTCTTATCTGCTGGATCTGTGGGTTCAAAAGATTTTCTTTGATTTAGGTTATGCTAGTAGGCTCATGGCAAAAGGAATTGGCATGAGGAGAAGCAAGAAGATCAGATGTCTTTTATAAGAGGGTCTCAAAGCTACATCTAGCAGAGCCATGTATTCCACCAACAAGTTTAACCGGTGGGAGATATGGGAGTACTCTTTCAAGAAAGGTGTTATACCTCTCACAACTCGAAGATGCTTCTTAATGTCAAATAGACCTACTGAATAATTTGTCTTTGCGCAAAACGAAGGAAGAACTCAGAGTTATTTTTGCTTTCTTCCTCAAATAAATATTACACACAACATCCACTTCTATATAGTTGTCAATCTTACTGACCTTAGGACTATCACCCTGGGTCCCCCAAATGATACCTCAAGCTCTACAGCTGTCATACATCTTCCACAAATGTATCTGTCTTGCAAGAGTTTTTCATTTGTCTCCGAAAGGCTACAGGAACGTCTTTCCTTTGTTTCTGCGGATTTAAATGGCACTCTAGATTTTTACTTTGATTATGTCTAACTTGGGACTAATTACAGAAGAGATATATTGATAGAGAGAGTAAGAGGGAAGAATGAAGAATCATTTGGGCCCAGTGAACAACATCTACTTGCTTATATACTGATTAAAATAACCTGTTACTTAGGGAATAATTGGTTTTTGCCAGTTTTTTTTTTTTGTTTGTTTATTACTTTTATGCAGGTGTTCAAGTCCCACTGTTTCCATACATCTATTGTGATGCCTTTGACTATATTTGCTCAACTCTTTGCAGGTTAATGGACCACAGAGAAGATTCTGATGAATGGGTGATGTGGGAATATAAGAGAGAGGAGGACCGCAGTGTCCATGGGGTTGCTCTGGTGTTGGAATTTGGGTGCTCCCAGTATGAGTTCCATTGAGCCCCAGCCTCTTGTCATCGCATCGTTCCTTGTGATTGGCTGTGGAGTCTTTTCAAACCCCTTAACCTCTCTGTTTTTCCCCTTCATGATGGTGTGTTTTGAATGATACTGCATACTAATTTGTAACAGGTTTTGTGATCCCTGGATGCTGTAAATTGCTTGTTATTAACAATAATTGCCTACAGATTTTTTTCCAAACCATTTACATGAAGAATCTTTGCAATACGAGGTTAAATTATAATATGCTAATAGTCAATCAGTGTTGAATAATAGGTTGCTTTCATAGGCTGAGCTGCCACACTTTGGCTACTCGAAGCAAGTGCATTCCTCTTCATATACATGTTATTTCTGGTTTAGACTTGCTGCTGTCTTGGCATTAGGTAACAAAAAACTTCTCCTTGATGTAAGCTTTTTTTCTACCCTTACATTGAGGCATGGGGGTTCAGAAAACACATGTATCCTCTTTCACGAAAAAGCGGTAGACACATTCCTGTATAGGTTATGTGCAGCTGCTCCAGCAAGACACTCAGAATTCTTGTGAACAAAGAAAGCTCTGTGATAAAACATAGTTTAAAGGAATGGCAGTAAGCATGAGGAAATTTGCAGGAATTTTCCAAAAGGAAAGGCTGTACAAACTGAATTCCAACCAAGAACAATGTAAATAAATCCAGTTTCTGTAGGATATATAAACCAGAGAGACAGCAGTGAATGACTAAAAATGCAAGGGACTTGATCTGTGTTCCTGACCTCCTTGTAGGATACATGGTAGGTGAAAATAAGGCAGGTGCTGCTGGAAAGGTATTTTGGGCAAAATTTACTATTTTTTCCCTTTGGCCAAGATATTAGTCAACCAAGAAGACTTTATTATAAAACTTTCAAGTGCCAAAAACTCGGGCATAAAAGAAGCACATATCGTAGTGTCTTATCTTGAGAAGCTTACCAGTTGGTTGATAAAACGAGACAAACACCCAAAAGAGAAACCCCAGTTAAGTTTCCCCCTATGTTGTGAATCAGTAGATTTTACCTGGAGGTGCATCTTGAATGAAGAGGAGGCTCATCTGGAAGAGGCTATTGCAGATCCTGAGTTTCCAGGAGTTACATCTCATCACTAGGAGCTCAGGAACTTTAGTTCATCACCATATCTTCAGCACCTGCAAGAGTCTCCGTCATATAATGGTCATTAACAGATATTTGTTGAATGAATGGATCAATGAATAAAGGTGAAAAAGAGCAGCAAGAGTATATTAAATACCACTTGGGGTATATATTCAGATGACGATTTCCTTGTTCATTATCTGGCATGGGTATGGCTACAGAAACAGAAGTCTAACAGCAGAGGAAACACACAGTTTTTTTATCTTATGAAGACCAGGGCAAACCAAATACTCTCAGGGACCCAAGTTATTCCATGTTTCTGCTTTGCCTTCCTTTGCACTAGGCTTTGTCCTCATTCCTGTCATCTCATGGCCACAGATCACTGTTGCAATTATAGATATCACATCTATGTTCCTGTCAGAGACAGGGGGAATGAGGTAAAAGAATGACAGGAAATGCAAAGGACGTTTTCTCCTAGGAAGACGTTGCTCTTTATTTTTTTGCCAATTTCTTCTTCCCCAAGGATTATTGCAGGTATTTTCTTGTCTGGAACCAGAAAGCTACAATTAACTGCAAGGGAGGCTGAAAGTAAGTTTGTAGAATTCTTATCTGCAAGTAGAATGAATAATCAATCATCATGCTTGATAGAGGTGAGAACGGGAATTGAGAAAGTATGATGATTGAACCATTCCATAGTATCTGCAACATAGCTTCTCTGTAATTTGTTGATGGTTCACGGGATTGGATGTTTAAATATCATGTTTGAGCCACATATGAGTCTACATCCCAAGCCACCATTTAGTGGTATGAAAGTGGCTAGCTGCCCCAAGCTTTTGGACTTCTAGAGTCAGAAGGAGCCAAGTGAATTTCTGAGGATCGCTGGAACTGTAGTATTTATGAGGCCTCCCAACTGTTATTGGTGACTCTGAAAAATACTGGAAAGTTGGTCTCTGGCAGAGAGCATGGAATAGAGAAGACACTTGAGAGAAATAGAGACACAGAGAAAAATGATGGACCTCCCGTTCCTGGGTCTAGTCCACTCCTGATATCCAGTGCCCTTGAATCATTTTAATAAAATTTCCTCTCTCAACCTACTTTTAAAATTTCATCCAAAAGTTTTTAAATTATGAAGTGGGATCAAAATTTTACATTCAATATGCACAAGTTTCCTTTTGGGGATAACAAAAAAAGTCTAACATTAGATTATGGTAATAGTTGTACAATGCTGAAAATGTACCAAAACCATTGAATGATGCACTTTAAATGGATGAACTAGATGGTAGGTAAATTATATCTCAATAAAGCTGCTTAAAAACTTACATTCACTGTGATTCAAATATGTGAAGAGGCATATTCTATAATTTCTATAACGAATTTAATAATCCTAAATAAGTCCTTAAATAACCCTGAATAAATCCTGAGCTTTCTGAGTGGCAAAAAAAAATTGACTTTATATTTGCAATTAACTGTTTATCTCAGTATCTTTACGCTCAGACCATCTTTTTTGGATGGTCTGGCATCTTTTGAGTAAATGGTTGGCCATGTAGCTTTTTCACCCTTCCCGTATTGGGTCAGTGTCTGTAGATATTCACAGGTCTCTGCTGGTGACACTTTGGCTTTCATTCTGGATGTTGCCTATTAGGGTACCCTGCTTTTAGCTGGTTTCTTGAAACACCACGATGCCGCCCATTGTTCTAGATTCCGATCCTTGCCTTTTGCTTCTAATTGTCAAATCGCAGCACACAAAGGCCTCCTTTACTGACCCAAACTTCTGCTGGCCCACTATCTTTAAAAAGTCTTCCCAAGTCCTCCCTCCACTAAGCGCAGGGAACTTTCTGGGTCTCTCACAAGCAGTTTTCATTTTTAGTACCTTAGGAAAGAACACTCAGGCTTATCTAACTACCTACCTGCCTTGGCAACTGACGTGAAATCCTTTAAACCTGCTTTGAAAGTCTCTTCTCAGGATTCCCTGCTTTCAGACTTCTCATGAACCCATATAGCATTTCTCCCTTATCCAGTACCCCAAATCCCCCCATCAGAACCCTCTCTACCCCTTTGCTTTCAGTAAAATTTCACATGCTCTAGATCACCAGGCCTCCTTCTGGTTAGGTAAATGTGAGCTGATGGAATTAAAGGAAAAAAATCATTTACTTAACCCAACCCAAGCTTTCAAAGACTTAGAAAAATTCGACTTTGAATGCCAAAAGCTGGCTTTTTCTTAAATTTTATTTATTGAGATATAATTTACATATGATTAAAAGCACACACTTAAAGTACACATGTTGGTGATATTTTCTATTAAATGTATCTGTCACTTTAATTCAGTCATGAGTGAACTTGATTTGTATTTGCAAAAGTGCAAGGGAAGACTCTGAGAATGAAGCTGGGGTGTCTGACTTTTGAAAGGGTAGACCCATAGCTCATAATTTTCTGTGAAACTAATAAACCATGGAAATCCATATAATCAATACATGACCAGAGATGTTCTGTTAGCTGTGGTTATGGCCTTTTTCTTGGGTTTCTGGATCCCTCTACTACCTGTCATTGGCTTTCACAGCCTCAGTCTGGTCAAACTCCCTCCTACTCAGGTCTAGAGTTCATCTTTTCAAACTTTGCTTCTCTTCAACAGAAGATTCTCAGTCCATGGACTAGCAGGCAGTCCATGATTGTTGCAATTCACAATAAGGTACAAATGAGGCTTCTGGGAATTACTTGAATTTTCAAAGATGGTTGGTACCTGAGTATTGGGTCTGATTTGTAGAAATAATAAGGGGCCTGGTCCTTCTCACAGTAATCCATGGCTGTTTTGAGCCTGCCTCTTCCTGCCTTTGAGATACATCTGTGTACTTCTCCTGCTACTATCTTGTCTACTGGGGAGCCAATGAAAAATCATTTTTGCAGCTTGCTTTCTATCCTCCTTTATTCTTGCAGGCATCCTTGTAAAGAAGTCATTTCATAAAGCGTATGAGCCCTAAATACCTAAAATAATGAATTACATATCCATCAATAGAGTTATTATAACCATAAACCCGCTATACCACAAAGGTTAAGAGCATGGAATTTGATAAACTCATGTTTGAATCCATTCCTATAACCTCCCAAGTCTACTCTTGGCATTACCATTTTTTGGGGGAATTTAACTTGAGCCAGACATTATGTCAAAAATGTTTTCATATATGGAAAGTATATTACAGAATTTCATAACCATGAAGGTAAATTTCTTTCTAGCACCTAAATCACAATAATTCAAACCCTCATTCTGCTTGATAGCTGGAAATCCAGCCTGTGTGAGTAATAAAGTCTGGGTGAGTAAAGGTCATATCAGACCTTCTGGAAACACAGCAGGCTCTCTCTGAGTCCATCCTCATATGCACGGGAGCTTTCCGCATTGGTTAGTATGTGTAGTGCCAGGCCACATCATCCGGGCCAGGTGCACTCTTCAATCTTGGAGTTAGGCAATGCATTGTAAACTGCAGAGTTCTGTAACATTAGGCACAGGCAGCAACCCCACTTGGACTACACGTGGACTCTGCAGTGAAATACAGCCTGTGCCCAGGACATTACCAAACCCAGAGCTGCAAAACTAAAATAAAAGCAGTGTTTCAAATTCAGTCCACTTCCTAAAAAAGTAGACTGATGGCATCTTGTATAATGAGATGTGCTGGTGATTTCTTTTTAAACAAAAGCATGCAGTCAGAGAAAATGGAAAACTAGGATTTGCAACATTATATATAATTACAGAGCCATGCGGCCAATAACTCAGATGTGACTCTCCCTCTCTACATCTCATATGCGCAGACAGCTTTCGGCGGCCAGGAAGTCTTTTCACGTGTATCACTGTTTAAATGCGCGTGGGGTGATAAAAGTATTCAAAGACCTAGATATTAAAACTTCTCAGCAAGAAAACAAAGGTATGTATGTATGTTTTAAAAATATAATACAATATTTTACATTTTTTCTCTGATATAAGCAAAATAATGATCATTTTTAAAACGTAGAAAATAGGCCGGGCACAGTTACCCATGCCTGTCATTCCAGCACTTTGGCAGGTCAAGGTGGGTGGATCATCTGATATCAGGAGTTCAACACCAGCCTGGCCAGCATGATGAAACCCATCTCTACTAAAAATGCAAAAATTAGCTGGGTGTGGTGGCATGACCCTGTAATCCCAGCTACTCGGGAGGCTGAGGTGGGAGAATTGCTTGAACCTGGGGGGCGGAGGCTGCAGTGAGCCGAGATCGCGCCACTGCACTCCAGCCTGGGTGACAGAGTGAGACCCCATCTTAAAACAATTTAAAAAATAAAAAAAGTAGCAGTAAAGAAAAAAGGAAACTCACTTAAAAGTTTATGATTCTTTTCAACTACTAATATTTAATCTATTATTTTCCAGTATTTTTCTTACAAATGCACTTGTTAATATTATATATTTATATATTATATATTTTATGAGCAAATATGTTGTTTTTACAGCCTAGATTTATTAACATAGTAAGGCAAATTTTTAAAATTGTTTTCACAAATTAGATCAATCAGCATGTAAACTAAATTGACTTCTAAAACAATAAACACAATTTTTACTTTCACTTGAAGTGTTAAATAATACCTTTCTTTCCTCTTTCTTTCTTTCCTTCCTTTCTTTCTTTCTTTTCTTTCTTTCTTTTTCCTTCCTTCCTTCCTTCCTTCCTTCCTTCCTTCCTTCCTTCCTTCTTCTTCTTCTTCTTCTTTCTTTCTTTCTTTCTTTCTTTCTTTCTTTCTTTCTTTCTTTCTTTCTTTCTTTCTCTTTCTTTCTTTCTCTCTCTTTCTTTCTCTTTCTTTCTTTCCTTCTTTCTTTCTTTCTCTTTCTTCTTTCTCTCTTTCTCTCTCTCTCTCTCTCTCTCAGAGCCTCATTTTGTCACTGAGGCTGGAGTGCAGTGGCTGGGCTCACGTGATCCTCCCACCTCAGCCTCCAGAGTAGCTGGGATAACAGGTGTGCACCATTACACCTAATTTTTTAAAATTTTTAGTAGAGATGTGATCTTGCTATGCTGCTAAGGCTGGTATTGAACTCCTGAGCTCAAGACATTCTCCTGCAGTGGTCTCCCAGAGTGCTGGAATTACATTCATGAGCCACCATACCTGTCACTTAACACTCTTAAACCTATAAGCATTAACTATTTAAACAAATAAAAATTGGTGCCCTTCAAATTGTAAAAAATCTTCATGTGATCCCTAGAGATTTGAATTTTTTCCATGCACTTATTGAGCAATTATATACTTTCTTTTGTGAGTTAGCTGGTTGTGCCCTTGGTGCAGTTTTGCGCTGGAGGTGGGGAATGAAAGATTGTACTTGTTTCTTATGATTGGTAAGATCCCTTTCTGTAAAAAAAGAATAATAAACCTTTGTCTGCCATTTATTGCAAACATTTTTTTCAGTCTGATGTTTAGCTTTCTTACGGTCATTTTTACTCATCAAAATGTAGTTTTCTTACGTGTTCAAATCTCAGTAACTTGGTAAGACCTACACGTGTGAATGCATAAGTAAATAAATTTTTCTCATCAGGAAATTCTTAACATAATTTGGACCTGAGAGTGTGTGTGTGTTTGTGTGTGTGTGTGTACACAGGTGGGCTGCCGGGCCGGTGCTCACCCACGTGTGCTTGGCTAACCTCACTCCAATGAATCCCTCCACCAGGATGGCCAGATTGAACAATGCATTTGCAGCCATTGCTCTCAGGAAAGGTATGAGGCAGGTCAGGTGCTCTTTCTGCTGCTCAGACGTGGATAACCTTGTGAAGGACCCATTCAGTGAGCGATTGCTTAAACTAAAATGGGAGGAAGACTTTTAAGAGATGGAACATCTGTGATAAACTCATTTTCTATGTGAGCACCAATGGAGATGCCTGTCTGGGTCGGCTGAGCAGCATTTCTATAGCAGTTGAAAATTCATTTCATTTCATTATCGGAACTGTTCAAGCACTCCGGTTTGGATCAGGGAACAGCTTCTTAAACCTGCAGGAAGCTCATTTACCCCTGCTGAGGCTCCAGCTCCCTTTCTTGTGGGAAGGTAGAGATGGCTTACGTACAAATCCTGGCATATATATATATATATATATATAGTCTACATACACACACATATATGATTTGTATTGAAGAAGCATATTTCCCAGGATCCTCCATCTCTAGCAGCCCTAATATTATTATCCTTTCTCTGTTTTATTTGGGTCTGTTTCAAGGCTACTTTCCCAGTCCTCTCATCCGTTAAAAATACTGCTTTCCGTGCATTAGTAAACAGACAAGTGCCTCTCAGGTGGCGAGCAGTGGAACAAAGAACAGAGCATCAATTCTCTCAACAGCCCACAATGAGGCAAGTCATAGTATTTTTCAAACAACAAACACTGATTGAGAAAACTTTTAAAGAATCCCAGATGGCATTTACAGATTCAGAACTAAATTAGTGGAGGGAAAAAAATCCGTATACTTTGAAGCCTTTACAACGAAAGCTGTAAGACTTCTAGTTGTTTCTCGACTGCGACACTTCTGGGCTCGAACTGCAGCTACATTCTCAGCTCTTCCATGTCACAGAAGGAGCCAAGAAGCCCGTGGATACTGAGAAGAGTCCGGCTAAGTGATGCTGGCATGTGGGAAGCGGGCACACTACTTGTGGATGGGGGCATGGTGACTGGAGAGACAGCGAGGGCAGCAGGGCAGTAGAGCAATTTGGTCTCCAAAGAACAGAGTGATCAGGAGTGAGTGACAGCCAAGACAGTCAGCCAGAGTGTCTCAGCCATCCCAGTTATCAGGGAAATCTGGGCAGGTGGACCCCTGGCAAGGGTGAAGGAGTTTAAAAAGTAAGTGCCTCCAGAAAGTGGTACTCAGAGGACTCAGAGGAGGCCTTCATCCCTGGATTACTGGCTGGAATAAACCACCACCCCTCCCTTAGAAGGAGCCCTAGGATGGGCATCGTGGCTCATGCTTGTAATCCCAGCACTTTGGGAGGCCGAGGGGGGTGGATCACTTGAGATCAGTAGTTTGAGACCAGTCTGGCCAACATGGTGAAACTCCATCTCTACTTAAAATACAAAATTTAGCCAGGTCTGGTGGTGGGCACCTCTAATCCCTGCTACTTGGGAGGCTGAGGCAGGAGAATCACTTGAACCCAGGAGGCAGAGGTTGCAGTGAACTGAGATCATGCCACTGCACTCCAGCCTGGATGACAGAGTGAGACTCTGTCTCAAAAACAAAAGAGTCCTGGCCAGGTTATTGGAGTACAGACCCAAGTACATGAAAATCGTCCTGTTCCCATCAGAGATGGCTCCCAGAGAGGGCAGCAACCCTGTAGCTGAGCACAGGGCAGAGCATCTCCACAAAGGGGTCGGCATGAGGCCAAGGCTCTGCATGTCTGGGGTATTGGCAGCTTCTGTTCACTCTACTAAGTATAGGATTAGTCATATGGCTCTGGAGGTGCTAAGTCTGCAAGAGAACAGGACTCTATTGGGGCTAAGGTTAAATCCACGTCATAATAATGTGATCAAGTTCTACTATTTATGAGAGACCAAATTGTGAATTTGTAGGCAACGTAAGAAGTATAGGGGTGGAAGTCAGGAGCCCCATGTGTGCTGGAAGAATTTTAGCATTAAGACTGTTAGGTTTTAAAAGCAATATTATGTTTATTTTGCACCCCAGTCTATTTCTTTTCTTCAAGGAGTCTGCCTGTCACGACACTGTTCACAGAGTGGGGGCTGGATTAATTCCTGTTGCTGGACTGTAGCTGTCTCGAGAAAATCAGGTGAATGGACATCATGGATTAGCTACTAGAACGGGGTCCAGGAAGACGTTGACTCTGTGTTGCAGGATAAATGACCGGGTCGCAGGTGGATGAGGACAACAGAAAGAAAACTGTGGCAAACACCCCTGGTTGAGCATTCACTGCAGACTTCTCATTATGTGAAATGTTTCATGTGTGTTGCTTCATTTATGGAAGACCTATGAGATTGATAATGTTTTTTTTTTTTTTTCCCACACACAGTGCCAGATGAAGAAAGTAAGTCTCAGTTTAAATAAGAAACACCCCCAAGGTCACACAAATGAATGGTAGAGCTGGACATGACTGCCAGATCTCTCTGGCTTGGAAGCCTACGGGACTATACACTGTCGATGACCTTTTTTGTCTGGTCATATTTATCCTACGTAGTGTCAGCCTCAATCTGATTGATTCACTGCTGTACTAAAGCATAAGATCACATATCTTGTCAGCAGAGTTAGAATATTTTATTTGAATTCCCAAGCTTCAACTGATTCACCCTTTGCCCGCGTGAAATTAGTAAAATGGCTACATTAACATTTCTTTTAATGCTCTTTTTAAAAAGAGTACATTTTTAAGCACGGAAATAATGCATTTAAATGTGCTCTATAAAATGTGCAGTTGTTTATAATAGACCAAGGAAATTGCAAATGCAAAAGTACAAATTGTTTTAGACACAGCAATTTTTGTACTTATAGTACTTATAATGGCCTAAAATACACATTTTAGTGTATATGTGCTGAGAAATGTGTTTTTAAATGTTGACTTGTAGTGTAGACATATCAAAAAATTTTCATTAATTGCAAATATATCCTATTTACTACCAATTTCTCAAATTAGAATAATATCTACCTCATTTTAATGACCAATATAGAGCAATTCACACAAACGTAATTTATGAATAGGAAGCAAGAAGGAAAATAAACATAGAAAATGTTAAGTCTGCTACCTCAAAAGACAAACATCTTTATTATATGTATTTGAATAATGGCACTTGTTGTTTGATCCGTACAGAAAAGGTGGAGATGGGGAGAATGAAAAAGAGAAAGGTAAAGCATCAGAAAGGAAACAGAAGTAGAACCAATGGTGGGAGTTGGGGAGATCACATTGAGTTATGCACAAGACAAATAAAAATGAATGATTTTTTGGCAGAAATATTTCATTAAGGTAGGACTGTGCCTTTTTACTCATTTATATTAGGCTTAAATGCCAGAAAAATGTTATTATTTTGCCCACTCTCATTTATTAAAATCAGTTTAAAAATATAGTTCCCAGACATCCATCTGTCATATCAGGAAATAAGCTAATTTTCTCTTTCTTTCTTTTTCCCTCCCCAAATATGCTAGAAGATATGAGATAAACAAATGTAATGAAATTTATCATATATTTCTCCACTATATAAGAATACAAATACTTATTTGAAAAACTTGGAAATGCAGAAAATAGAGAAGAAATATCTGTAACCTCACTACCCAAATAAAGTGAATCGCAACATTTTAATAAATTGTCTTCCTTCTAGTCCTCCCCCCCACCTTATGACTACTTATATGTTTAAACCAACATTTTGGGGAACCATTAAAATATCCAGAGTTCAATAATTACTAGATGCATCATTATTTCCCCCACATTGAAGAAAAGCAACAAAATGCTTTCGGAACCCTTAGTTCGTACATCTTGCTCTGAGTCCAACAGAAATGATGTTTTAGCTAAATGGAGCTAATTTCAACCTTGCATCCTTCACTGCTTTTGATGTATCCAACCATATGTGCGACAGAGCAGAGCCTCCGTATACTGTTCCCAACTCTCTCTCCCAAGTGCATTGTAATGATGATGGAACCATGAAAGGAGCATCAATGAAGAAATCGCACAATTCAGAATGTCAGTGCAGAATAAATCTAAAGAACTTAATGTCTCAGCAGGTATTTGTTTTTTCCAAAATTGGAACATAGTACATGGTAAGAATTTTCTTTCCTGGAGATAGCAGCTAGTAATAAGTCTGTTTTGATTCCATTAGTTTAGTTTAATGTGAAAGCTGCTCCCTGCACTACTTAGTCTTTTACCAAAGATTGATGAGCAAGTAGTCTATGTAGCCCAAATGAAGGGAAATATTGAACATTCGGTGGGAAATTCAGATTCTACAGAAGCAGCCTTTGCATCTAAATGTACACCTCTGTGCTTTACCTCATTTTAAGCTTGTCTTCTTGGTTGGTTGAAAGGGGACACAGGAAATCTCAGATGTTCTGGATGAAACTTCAGGTCACTCAGTTGCCTGGCCCTTCTGTTTTTAGCAGGTGAGGCATGAGAGGAGTTATGCTACATTTGAGAATGGAGACTTTATATTAATTATAACTGATGTGGTTTACAGACTTGAACCTTATAGACTCAAAGAAACTATGCATGCTTATTCAGATGTTGGCATTTTGTCTCTTTATACATTGGTAACCAAATCTATGCAGGAAAAAATGAGAGGTTTTGTAGCTTTGGCAACTTTATCTCAATAAAGTCACAATTTCTTCCTAACTGAAGTTTTTCTGCCCTGATGTTAAGGGTTTTTTTTGTCTTGGGAAGGTGCTATGGTCTTGACATTTCCAAGGACTCTGTAACCCAGTAGAAAACATCATCCCATGATTATCTCTAGGTAGACCAAGTGTTCTTTTGTATCTTCGTATATTCCCAAGAGGTTGTCATCTACTTTTAGCTAATCAGAAAACTAGACTTTGCTGACTTCTCTAGGTTCTATTTTTTCTGCCTTAATCATCTTATAGGTAGCCCCAATAACTTATGGAAAAATAAAATTAAAAATTAAAAAAGATTAAATATCACTACCTTGGAAACCACTATAAAAGCATTTTAGCCAAGGTAACTTTTCTTTCCTTTTTCTTGCTGCCTTTCGATGATCCACAGAGCACTGAAGGGAAGACCTAGCGGTTTGTTGAGAACTTAGTTTATTCCATGCAGCACTGGACTAATTATATATATAGTTTTCCATTCACATGATTAATGTAGGCAGCAAATCAGGCAACTTCTAGCTTTTTGCAGACATTTTGGGCTGGAGTAGCCAATCCTCAAGGGTTTACTCTGACTGAGAACTATAAATAGTATGTTCTTATTTTGCTTTATAGAATGTAGATACAGATGAAGGATCAGGTTTCCATATTTAATCTCCTAGTGAACCCCTTTGCCTCTGTGGTAAATGAGTGTACCTATAAGAACAATCTTAACCTATACAAAGAAGCTTTCTCTTAAGTGAAATAGTTCAAGGACAGTTTGCTTATAAAAATGCCCTCAGAAATTTTGAGGAAATATTTTTCTGCAAAATAAAAACGAATGAATGTTCTCTGAGCACCTATTAGTCAAATAAGAATATTTATTAATTACTTAACATGCACAGGCACTATTAAATAAGGGATAAACAGGATGTCTATCATATAACTAAAAAACTAACAATCTTTGGAAGAAAACTCTATTTAAAAAATGTTTACTGTAGGAAATCTGAAGAATAAAGGAAGGATTGAGGAAATGTGTTTGTTTTGTTTTATTTTGTTTTGTTTTGAGATGGAGTCTCGGCTGACTGCAACCTCCGCCTCCTGGGTTCAAGCAATATATCTCCCTCAGCCTCCCAAATAGCTGGGATTACAGGCGTCCACTACCCTTCCTGGCTAATTATTGTATTATTAGTAGAGACAGGGTTTCATCATGTTGACCAGGCTGGTCTTGAGCTCCTGACCTCAAGCTATCTGCCCACCTCAGCCTCCCAAAGTGCTAGGATTACAGGCATGAACAACTGCACCTGGCCTGAGGAAAAAGATTTAAAAATTATTTCTAACTCCCTATCCAAGAGAACTACTGTTACTAATTTGATGTTTTATATTTCCTTTTGCATACTTTATGTGTATGCATTCCCTACATTAGATTATTATTGAGATAATCCAGATTACAGTTTTACATACTTCTTTTTTTCATTTGCATGACCAAGTGACCATTTTCCTATCTTTAAATGTCATGCAAAAGTATCATTTTATTGTATTTCATTTAAATTGCACATTATATTCTAATTCCTGCTGACTTGATATCAGGATTTCCTTCTCATTATTATTTAATCTTCACTTGGAAACCTCATAAGCATGGTTTCTTTGCAAAATGAGAAAAACTGAGCCCTTTCCACTAAAATGGTTAAAATAAAAACTTCATGTGTTTAATTCTGGTTATCTGAAAAATTCACTTATGCAAAACGTATAATGGTAAATAAATGAGCTGTTAATAAATGTAGATCATGTCTTATCCAAAAATGTCTATTTACATGATATAGTATAATCATTGTTTTATAGCAATCCAGAGAGGAAGAAGCCGTGACGTTAATAAAGTTGAATTTTAAAATGAAAGTGCAAAGGACGATATGTATATAAGCCAAATAAAAATTTACTTGATTACCTAATAAAATGAAATAAAATGAGTAATCACCATAATTCATATATTCAAGTAGTTTTCTTTTCAAATTAACATTTTAAGTCCTGCCATTCCATTCCCCTTCCAAATACATACACTCGCATAATACGTATATATACACATATTCACAAACAGACACCCACCCTCCTGAATTAATCAATTCTACATTTTGCTAGAGTTTAATTGTAAGATTTAGTGACAGATATTTTTCATATCTTGTCATATTTAACTTCTGGAATCACATACATATGGTCAATTTGGTACAGAACTGTGGCCAGATTTTTCAAAAGCACCAATCAAAACATTTTGATGGTTCATTTAATATGAGCAATAAAACCCCTCGCTTTACCTTTTTTTTTGTAACTTCTTAAAACATGTGATTTTTCAGCAGGGGGCAGGGGGGGCTGGTTTTCACTGAATCAAACAACATATTGAATCTCTCTGCCTTTTTTCTCTCTTCCTGAAGATACTTTAACTTGGAATTCGGCTCAAATTCTGAGTCTAACTGAAATTCAATTTAATCGTTAATCCCATAAGGGGATACAATAGCTGCTAAACATTCTGGCAGCCTCAAAAATCTACAAATTTTTAGTTTTAATAATGTTTTGCCTGTCTCTAATTTCCTGTGTAAGAAAACATTCTCTTGGACAATTACCCCCGTAATGGTCTTGCCAGAATCAATTTCAACTTTAGCTGTCTCAGAGAGTTCAGTAGCAGTCTAGGATTTTTTTCCTCTACAATTTTCATTTCTTTTCTGCACAAGAAACCTAAGGTTTCTTCATTGTCATCTCAAATGCCTTCACATATTGTTAGACACAGAACATATATGTATTAACATTATGTATCAGTACAATATTCCAACCATCTCCAACTTACTAATGGGTCAAGTTCTATGAATTCTTCTCTCAGTTAGTCATTTGAAGCAAGTTATATTTTTAAGAGTATATTCAAAAGAAAAAACAAAATTTAAAAATTTGAACCTTAATACATCAGTACAAAGCACTTTGTGCAATATTTTTTGTGGCATGTAGATCCTAGTGATATGGAGAAGTTCATTCTGAATTCTAGTAGCAGATACTGTGAACACATCTCTCCCCGTTCAGTGGCTTCTCTGCTAGAGACGTAAAGAAGGGCACGTGGGATTAGGTTGGAAGGGGCAGCATAGGCATAAATAATCCTTATTGCCAATTTCTCATTAATGCTTTACAACTTCAAAAAGAAAGACATTTCTCCAGATCATTCACACCCCAGAGATGCCCAATCAAGGACCAAAGGATAAGTTTATCCAGAAGAAATGTCAGGGGAAGCTCTAGTCTTAAATACATCCACAGACCTGGTGTTTATATGACAGTTATTTTTTTCCACTGAGGAGAAGGTAAACATTTTTATTGCCTTATGAAAATGAAATAAAATGTAAATTACATAATATAAGTGGCTCAGAAGCTTTCCTTGGGGATCATCATTGCATTTGTGGGAATTTCTTTCTCTTTCTTTCTTTCTTTTTCTCTCTTTCTTTCTCTTTCTTTCTCTCTCTTTCTCTTTCTTTCCTTCCCTCCCTCCTTCCCTCCCTCCTTCCTTCCTTCCTTCCTTCATCTTTCTCTTTCCTTATTTTTTTTCCTTTGTCTGCTCTGTTGCCCAGGCTGCTTGTACAATCATGGCTCACTGTAGCCTCAACTTCCTGGGCTCAAGCAATCCTCCCACTTCAGCCTCCTGAGTAGCTAGGACCACAGCACACACCACCACTCTCAGCTAATTTTTAAAAATTATTTGTGGGCTGGGCATGGTGGCTCATGCCTGTAACTCCAGCACTTTGGGAGGCCAAGGAGGGTGAATCACTTGAGGTCAGGAGTTTGAGAACAGCCTGGCCAACATGGTGAAACCCTGTCTCTACTAAAAGTACAAAACATTAGCCGGGCATGGTGGCAGGTGCCTGTAATCCCAGCTACTCAGGAGGCTGAGGCAGGAGGATCACTTGAACCTGGGAGGGGGAGGTTGCAGTGAGCTCAGATCATGCCACTGCACTCCAACCTGGATGACAGAGCGAAACTCCAACAAAAAAAAAATTATTTATGGAGACACAGTCTCCCTATGTTATTCAGACTCGTCTCCAACTCCTGGGATCAAGTGATCCTCCCACTTTGGCCTCCCAAAGTTCTGGGATTACAGGCATGAGCCACCACACCCAGCCTGTGGAAATTTCTTAAGTAGAAGTGACCATAAGCTGTCTGCAAGGCAGTGGGTGAAAACATCACTTACTTTACTGAATGCATCACCACTGAGGGATGAGATGGCAGCTGCAGGTGTATGGGCAGTCACTTGCCTTCCTGCCCCTAGGTCAGGTATCTCTCCCCTAGGTCAGGTATCTCTCCTCAATTCTCCATTGCTGCCTGCTGAGCTTGAATGAGGCTTCAGAACCTTTTTTTACAACAGTATCCCATCCCATTCTTTTTTATCTTGTTATAAAAAGATCTGTATAAAAAGAACAGATTTCATAAAAAGAATATATCAAAAATCAATGTAATCTACCATATTATCATATTAAATAGGAAAACACATGATAATATCAAAAGATGTAGAAAAAGCATGAGTTAAAATTCATTCATGTAAAAAACTCTCAACAACTCAGGAATAGAAAAGAACTTCCTCAACGCAATAAAGGACTGTACGTTTTTCAAAAATCAGTACCCAGAGCTCTCACAGAGTCAGGAATAAGGCCTGTTCCCATCAGCTAGATTGGAAAAAATCCTCATAATTCACAGGACATGGGATAGGAACAAACTCCTTCAGACTGATTAAAGTCATCTACAGAATGCTCGTGTTTTATTCAATAATGAAAGGTGAGATGCTTTCCCTCTAAGATCAAGAAAGCAACAAGGATGTCTACTTTCACCACTTGAATTCAATATTGTACTGGAGGTTCTAGCCAGCACAGTACAATAAGAAAAAGAAATAAAAGACATTCAGTTTGAAAGCTAGAAACAAAACTGTCTTTGTTTGGAGACAATATGGTTATCTTTGTAGAAAATCTTAAGGAATTTACAAAACTAATTATAACTAGTGGGGTATGTAAGGTGGCAGGATACAAAAATCAATGTAAAAGTTAATTATATTTGGATATGCTAGCAATGAACAATCAGAAATTGAAATTCAAATAACATTATCCAAACATTACTATGAGAAATTAAATAAGACAAATAAATGAAAAGATATATTGTGTCCCTTGTTTGGAAGACTCAATAACATTAAGACATCAATCTCTTCCAATTGCATCTATAGATTTAATTCAATCTCAATAAAAATCTCAATAAGTATTTTTTAATTAGAAACTAATAAGTTGATTTTGAAATCCACATAGAAAGGAAAAGGACTTAAATACCCAAAATAATTTTGAAAAAGAAGAGCAAGTTTGGTGGACTAATGCTACCTGCTTTCAAGATGCATTGTAAAACATCAGTAATAAACAAGGGTAATATTGGCACAATGATAGAGAAATTGATCTAAAATCTGACTAAAACACAAGTGAACAGATAAAGAAACTGTGATGTGTCCATACAATGACATACTACTTTGTAACAAAAAAAGAATTACATGATGAACACAAATAAATTTTAAAATGATTATGCTGAGTGAAAGAAGCCAAGCATAAAAGAGTTCATATTGTATGATTCCATTCATGTAAAATTCTAGAATATGTGAACTAATCTAGAGTGAGAGAAAGCAAATCTATGGTTGCCTAGAGACCATGGGGCAGGAATGGTAAGAAGACATTAAAAAGAGTTATTAATACAAGGATACTTTGGTATTTCACAGGTGGATTCATATGTCCAAACTTACCAAATCAAGTTGTATACTTTAAATATTTGCAGTTCACTATGTTAGTTATACCTCCCTAAAGCTGTTAAATACTAACAATTAAAAACACTCCATATTATAGATTCTTCTTCAACTCTTTGGAGAGAAAAAGCGATGGAATGGGCAGTTTAGTCTCAGGCAAAGTATTGCTGATCAAGAATGGTTTCTAAACAGATTGGAGGTTAAAGAAGAACGATTGAAATTAAAATGACCTGTTTTCTGGAACTAGCAGAGAAGATGACAAAGGTGCAATGATCTGGCTGGGCTTTTTTCCTGCTTTTGGTATCAGGGCTGATGAATCTTAAGGCTCAGATAGCTCCAGTTCAAGAATGGGTGTGACCAGCGATGGCAAACCACCTTGGGTCACTCAAGGATCCCAGATGGAAAGAAGGCATCTCTCATTTGGGTGTCTAAAGAGAAAGCCCAACACTCTCACCTCCAGACCCAGGCCCAGCCTCTTATAATGCTGCTATTTCTCTTTCTGGTCTGGTCAACCCAGCTCAGATCTGAACCGCTTCTTCTTATTTATGCCCAGGGCTTATCTCATCAGCTTTCCCACTTGGAGAAAAACTGTTGATTCTAATGCCTCATCCTGTATTGCTGGAGAGAATTTAAATCAGTGTTCAGAGTCCCAGAATTTCCATATTCAAGTCTTGCAGGCCAGCTCAGAGTGATAGCTGACTCACATTCTCAAAAATATCTACACCAAAATTACAAGGTCATGTCTCTTTCTACTCCTACTCCTCAAAGTAAGGAAATCCTAAACAATAAACTACAGTGTAACAAAGTCCCTGAAAAAAGTGTCATTCCCTCTTTTCTTCACCAATCAAGAGAAGACAAAAACAAACAGAATTTTAAGGAGTTTTCTGAAGCCTAATTAGTAGTATGAGCTTGGACAACTCACAACTTGTTGGGCTTCAATTTCCCCAGCTGTAGAAATAAAACAATTATACAGAATGATCTCGAAGGTCTCATTCAATTCTATGCAGACACATATGTTCCCAGGCCTTAGTGGGTTTGCAATCTGGTTAAAGTAGAAGACTAGCCATCCTGGGGAAAAAAAAAAAAAAAAAACCGGCAAGCATTACTAGAAAAAATGCAATTATGTGTTCAATTATGTGGTACAGATTCTGAGTGTTCTAAGAATTCAGGGCACAATTGTTTCTGAGGCTAAAGAAACAACTCAAGGCCAATGGAGGAGTAGTGTTTTTAGCTTGGTCTTAAACGTGATTCACTAGCTCTGCAATTCCAAAATCCATTGGGGCAGTGGCTCATTTTCAGGGAAGAAACTGTGTCTCCTTAATTGCTGTACTTTTCCTCCCCAGAGCTCCGTGCCTACACCATTGATTTAGCTCCAAATCCACTCTATCTTGACCTGTTTACTGTGGACCCATGCATGCTGGTCCAACTATATTGTAAGTTTTTAAGAGCCAGGTCTTGAGTTTACAAGTTTGAATCAATTTTGTGGTTCAACACAAGAATAAATCACACTCTTTCTGACACAGGCTTTTCTAAACACTCTATTGAATTGAAATGAATTTAAACTGTGTGATCAGGGCAAGTTTCAAGGGAAAGTAAGTTACTTAAAGAGAAATCTGACGAGACAGGAGAGGAGAGGCTCTCTCTGTTGGATGCCTGTGAAGGACAAACATACCACAAAAGGGTAACATATACATACATCATGGGCTGGCTGCAAGGAGAATATGAGCCTCAAGATCTTTGGTTATTTTGTTTTGTCTGTGTTTAGCCAGATACCACCTTCTACCATGCTTGCTGTCTTCTAAAATCCTTCCTCAACTCTGCAATTTGGGTCCCTTGCACTCAGATCCTTTGCAACAATTTTGCATGTTCTTCACATGTACCCCAAAACCTAAAATGCAATAAAATAAATGGGAAAAAAAAAAAAAAAAAGAAAACTGTGGTCTAGTGATAACCATGTCTGCGTCCCTCCTCCACCTCCGGCGTAGGGCAGGGCACAGAGTGATGCTTTATAAAATGTCTATTTCTTCATCTATTTATTTGTCCCTGAAATTTATTTTTCTTTAGGTAATTGAAATGTCCTTATATGACTGTAGCATTGAACTTTGTGGCATGGTTAATTCTAAGGCAGCAATTGGCTGGGGTTATAGGCTCCACAGAACCTAGACATGCCTGAACAATGCAGACATCTGGGACATAATGGTTTAGGGACTTGGACTTGTGCTTGGAGTTTGAGTATGGTTTATGATTAGGGCCTGTGCAGAGGATGGCCAGGAAGGGTGTGGTAGATTGCATTAACAGTGACATACATTCATCTCTTCCTGAATGTGTACTCTTTGCCATGTGATTTTACAGTTTCAGTAAAGAAGTGAACTCTATTTTCTACCCCCAAACCCCACCCTTGAATTGGGCTTCCCTGTGACTTGCTTTGGCTGATTAAATACAGTAGAAATAAGAATGTGCTGGGTCCAGGTCTCTGCTTCAGGAGGCCTGGAGTGTTTCCACTTGCTCTGTGCTTGTTCCTCTGCTGTGACCATGATCATATGCCTGGGAGAGCCTCGACTGAGGCATAGGAACAGAGCTGAGTTGGCCCATCATCCCAGCCAATCCCAAATTAAACATAAAACCCAAATGTGTGAGTAAACTCAGCTGTGATCGGCTGAGCCCAGCCCAGGGCGACTGGACTCGCCAAACATATGAGCCAAGGAAACGCTCACTGTTGTATACCACTAAGGCTGTGAGGTTGTATGTTACACAGCATTGTTGCGGTGATAGGTGACTGATACAGAGGGCTTTGCTGTGGCCGTGGAAAGTGGGATTATGGTTCAGCTGCAGCTCTTGCGTTAGCTTCTCATGCACCAGTGCTGGGGGAGTTGTGAGACTTTATACTCCTTGCTACCTGTTCTTTGGAAACAGAGCAGACTTCTGTTGGACTGATAAAGTTCAAGAGGTTCTTGGGCAAAATCAGGGCTAAAAAATAAATCTTCAGGATGCAGATACTGCATTTCCTGCTAAAAGGGGCAGGGAAGTTCTTCTTCTTTTTTTTTTTTTTTTAGATGGAGTCTCACTCTGTCACCCAGGTTGGAGTGCAGTGGTGTGATCTTGACTCACTGCAAACTCTGCCTCTCAGGTTCAAGTGATTCTCCTGCCTCAGCTTCCTGAGTAGCTGGGACTACAGGCACACGCCACCATGGCTGGCTAATTTTTGTGTTTTTAATAGAGATGGGGTTTCACCATGTTGACCAGGATGGTCTCGATCTCTTGATCCCATGATCCATCTGCCTCGGACTTCCAAAGTGCTGGAATTACAAGGATGAGCTAATGCACCCAGGCAGGAAGTTCGTTTTAAGACTCAGAAGACTAGTTAGAAGTCAAATGAAACAGACATGGCCTGTTTTATTAAAGTGGGCCATATTTTTAGGTAACTTGGGGGAAATAAAAAAATCCACAATTAAAAGTAGTATAATTCCTATTTGAGATATGGTGACATTTGAATCTACTAAAATGTCTTGAATGGATGGATTGGTCTATTCATTTGTGCAAAAGTATTTATTTAGTGATGCTATGTGCCTGACACTCTTTTGGGTATTAGAACTACATCAGTGAACAAAACACAAAAAGCTTCCTCTACTCTGGAAGCTTATAGTAGAGGGAGAGAGATAATAGTCAATACACATTCTACGTAAATCATATAATGTGCTGAAGGGTCACACATGCTACTGGAGAGTGAAAAACAAATAGAGTAAGGGGCATGGGGAGGGACTCGGGGAAGGTGGGGGACAGTTACAATTTAAAGGTGACATTTAAAGAAAGACTTCCAGGTGAGAAAGTCAGTGAGTTCTGAGGAGGTGCGAGGAAGGCAGGCAGAAGAGGAAGCATTTGAGTAAAGGACAATATGGGACCTTGTCACCTGTCTAAAGAACTGCGGAGGCCACTGTGGATCGAGACCAAGCTGGGGACAAGGGCAGAAAAGTAATAAGAAAAGACAGAGAGTAGCTGGGTGTGGTGGTGGGCACCTGTAATCCCAGCTACTTGGGAGGCTGAGGCAAGAGAATCGTTTGAACCTGGGAGGCAGAGGTTGCAGTGAGCTGAGATCAAGCCATTGCACTCCAGCCTGGGTGATCAGGCAAGACTCCATCTCAAAAAAAGAAAAAAAGAAAGAAAGAAAAAAAAAGACCAAGAGGTGGCAGGGACAAAACTGTCTAAAGCCATGAAGGCCATTATGGGTACTTTGCTTTTGTCCTTGAAGAGAAAATGGGAGCCCTTGATGGTCTTTGAGCATGAAGGCCATCACGCTCTGATAGCTGATTAACATTCTTAAAAATATCTACACCAAAACTACAAGGTCATGCCTCTTCCTAAGGTGGGCCGCTGGGGGTGGGGTGGTGTGGAGGCCACTGCAGGAATCCAGGTGACATGGGATGGCCCAGCCATAGTGCTGTGAGAAGGGGTGGGTTCTCAGTATATATTAAAGGAAGAGCCAAAAGAATTTGCTGATGGGTGGGACGTGGAGCATGAGAGAAAGGGAGAATTCAAGGGTGATATCAAGGCTTTGGGCCTGAGAACTAGAAGAATGTTTTCCTTCCCTGAGGTGGAAAACCTGGGAGGGACAGAATTTGGAAGAAAGACTAGGAGTTCCAGTTCAAACATGTTAGGTTAAGCAATCTGCTAGATATTCAAGTCGAGATTTCCTGTATTAAGGAATACTAGAATATAGCTTTGTGGATTCAGTGGAAAAACTAGATTCTCCTTTTCAAAGAATACAAGCGTATCCAGAAATTCATAGATTTCTGATTTCCAAGAAGGGTGGTGACTCTTAACAACTATTTGCTTTCATTTCTCCTTTAAATTACACCTCCCTTTTATTAACCTATATTTTTGCATATATAGTGTAAGTATTCCTCATCAGGATAGACCCAGTTATTTATTTTCAAATTGTGAATTTTATTTGGTGGTACAAATTACCAGTCAATATCACAAAATCTTGGAAAGTATCATGTACATCATTTTAAGTGATAAGCAAAAATAGACTGGTGGAGCCCAGCAGATCACTAAATTGTATATTTAGGGTTTTAATTTAAGATATCCTGAATTATATTTTAGTCATCCAACAATCATTTATTGAATAAATACTATGAGCCTGGAATTGGGCTAGCACCAAAGGGCCCAGAGACTCTTTAAAATGCCCTTTTGGCATCTTTAGGAGCATATATGGAGTCAGTAGTGGGCTTATGGAGAGGGTTAGGAGCTTTTAAATGACCGAAATATTCATTGTAATATAACTGAATTCAGGCTTGAGCAAATGAATAGCGGAGTGCTAGAGGAAAGCACAGTTTCTCTTTTCTTCATTCCGTGTGCGAATTCCAGCTCCAATTTTGTGGACAATTCTTTTATTTGCTAGTTCTTAGTTCAACTCTTTATATTACTCCATCAAGAGGTGCTGGTCCTTCTCAGAAGTGACAGGCAGAAATAGGTTAATTATATCAAATATTCACAGCTTCTGGGTATTACCCTCCCAGATCACAATGTTTTATCCTTTAAACAGTGACCACTGAAGTCTGAGGCTGTAAATGGGCAATTCGTTGTCAGGCAGGTGTAAAGAAATATTGAGCTGCCCAGATCCCACCAAAAGAGAGTCTTCTGTCTTCAGTCTAGCAGAAAGGACACACCAGCCCTCTTGATTTCTTTCTTAGAAGCCTACAGCCACTTCCCGAAGATCATATGCATTCAATAAAGAACATAAAATTACCCCCCATTCCCAACGTGCCATATTTAATTCAATGAGGTCCAGTGCCAATGTTTTGCCTATGATTAACTGAGGAAGGTTCTTGCTTGGATGAGGACCTGGGCTCTGACGGCTGGTAGTCCATTCATACCTCAGTTCCACAGCTTGGGGCCAAGTGACTTTGAGTGAGTGACTTAATTGGCCCCTGCCTTGGTTGCTTAATCTGCAGGAAGGGCAGGTGGTTATGTAGTAACAGGGTTGCCGTAAGGATCATATGAGATAATGAAGCTAAAGCTTTTAGCACAAAGCCTCGTACAAAATAGATGCTCAATAAACGTTAGGCATTTTATATTCTGATTTCAGTCCTTGAGTTTACAGTTCAAATTTCAATAAGTGTAGTGCCTAGGCTAATCGTATGAAACAAGAGAGCCCTACAGGACAGTTGTGTAAGAAGATCCTCTCAGCCCTGCTCTGGGATCTTATACATAACACTGCTTCAGGAACCTGGATGTCTAGACATTTTACAAAATGTCCACTAGGTGGCAACATGTTGTCATATTTACTGTCCTTACTGTGTAAATTTCTAACAGGGATCCTGAAAAACCACATTCACCTTATGTGATATTTAACAATTTGATTTGAAACAAAACCGTACTCGTGACAGTCATTATTTCAACTAAAAAAAAGCTCCAGTTAGGGGGTTCTTGTTTTAAAAGTAACATATTTGTTGTTCACATTGTTTGGTTATCCTTGTATCATAAGAACAATGTGATGTTAAATATCACACTTGAGGATTTCTCTATTTTCTATTTTTAGGCTATTTGATTCTTAAATGTTTTGTTTTAACTCATTGGTTACCTGACAAAAGATGAAGGATTTAGTTGTTCATCATGATTCAAAAAATCTCATTGTGTGACCTGTTCACTTGGCATGATATTAACAACTTGGGGAGAGAAAGGATAAAGAGGTTTTTTCTTCTTATGGATTTTATGTTCTTTGATCAAAGTCTTGATGCAGACCAAAAAACCAAAAAAGGCAGCCACAGCACATGGGACACAAATCTTGTGTTCTACCAGGGTGGGATTTTCCATATATATCAAAGTAATCTCTCTAAAATGAACATATATTTTACTTTTACTTGCTATTTCTTTAAAGTGTGCTTCTTTTGAGAAATGTAGACAAGGAATGAAGGAAGAGTAAATGGATGACTCTGACATAAAAGGAGGCTTTGCGATGCAACTGGTATGTGATAGCAAGGAGTAAACAAATAAGAATTTGTGGATAAGGAAGAGAGGCGATAAGAAAATGTTCCCAGTGATGTGCATTAGGATTGAAGAGCTCCAGCCTGAAGAGGGGATTATTATGTGAAGCACAATTAGATAATAAAACTACTATAAAGACAAGAGAGGTTTTTATGATGAAATGTTATGTTACCTTATATAATATATATGTTGGCACATGATTGAGAAGTCTTTGAGAATGCCATGGTACATGTTATTGCTCACTTACATTTACTAAAAAGGATAAATAAAAGGGTAAATAGTTGATGTTAACAAATAAGTTGCAGAACAAGTACTGTCTGTGGGCATTTCTTCTCAATTCCCACTGTCCACAATAAAATAATGATATATGCCCAAATAGTACACATGTTGTCTTTACTTTTTTTTTTCCCCCATTTATTTATTTTATTGCATTTTAGGTTTTGGGGTACACGTGAAGAACATGCAAAATTGTTGCATAGGAACACACGTGGCAGTGTGATTTGCTGCCTTCCTCCCCATCACCTATATCTGGCATTTCTCCCCCTGCTATCCCTCCCCAGCTTCCCACCCCCCACCGTCCCTCCCCTATTTCCCCCCAACTAACCCCAGTGTGTAGTGCTCCCCTCCCTGTGTCCACGTGTTCTCATTGTTCAACACTCGCCTATGAGTGAGAACATGCGGTGTTTGATCTTCTGCTCTTCTGTCAGTTTGCTGAGAATGATGGTTTCCAGGTTCATCCATGTCCCTACAAAGGACCCAAACTCATCGTTTTTGATGGCTGCATAATATTCCATGGTGTATATGTGCCACATTTTCCCTATCCAGTCTATCGTCGATGGGCATTTGGGTTGGTTCCAGGTCTTTGCTATTGTAAACAGTGCTGCAATGAACATTCGTGTACACGTGTCCTTATAGTAGAACGATTTGTAATCCTTTGGATATATACTCAGTAATGGGATTGCTGGGTCAAATGGAATTTCTGTTTCTAGGTCCTTGAGGAATCGCCACATTGTCTTCCACAATGGTTGAACTAATTTAGTCTCCCACCAACAGTGTAAAAGTGTTCCTATTTCTCCACATCCTCTCCAGCATCTGCTGTCTCCAGATTTTTTAATGTTCGCCATTCTTACCGGCGTGAGATGTTATCTCAATGTAGTTTTGATTTGCATTTCTCTGATGACCAGTGATGATGAGCATTTTTTCATATGTTTGTTGGCCTCACGTATGTCTTCTTTTGTAAAGTGTCTGTTCATATCCTTTGCCCATTTTTGAATGGGCTTGTTAGTTTTTTTCTTGTAAATCTGCTTTAGTTCTTTGTAAATTCTGGATATTAGCCCTTTGTCAGATGGGTAAACTGCAAAAATTTTTTCCCAATCTGTTGGTTGCCGATTCACTCTAATGATTGTTTCTTTTGCTGTACAGAAGCTGTGGAGTTTGATTAGGTCCCATTTGTCTATTTTGGCTTTTGTTGTCAATGCTTCTGGTGTTTTGGTCATGAAGTCCTTGCCTACACCTATGTCCTGAATGG